>NC_053026.1:537501963-537518650 GCF_003073215.2 Triticum urartu | reverse complement strand
AAAAGAGAGAGATATATACAAATTGCGATAACAAGAGTAGGACTATGTCCCTCCCAAGGGCAAGCTGAGGAATGATATTAAATTGAATATTTCACTCATTACTATAATCAACCTGGGAATTCCGTGGTATAACGTAGCTGTCTGCCTCCCTGGTTGCTATATCATGTGTTCGGCAATAGTGCTGCCAGACAGTGTTTCCAGTGATTAAGGTCCTGAAAGAAAAAGAAAAATAACCGAACGGGAAGCCCCTAGTGCGGTTTAGGCCGCGTCTTGGGACGTGTCGTAGTTATGCCCCCTCCGCACCTGTGCCCATGGTATTTTTAATGCATAATTATGTACGCGTGGCACAAGTTTCTCCTCTGGGCTAGGATTGGGGTGGCCGCCGTATTGCTATGCGAGCTTAGATCGCGCCAGGCGGTCCATTTGCCGATTGCCCCGAGCGCGCTTGAAGGTCCCTGGGCTGTGAAGCGCCGAACTGGTTGATTGCCGTGAGAGGCTGCTTTGCGCTTCTGCTGCGAGGGCCGCAGTATGCTCCTATGTTCGGAGAGAGCGCTCTGTGTTTCCATTGACTGTAATAACTCCGCGAGGTCCTAGCATATTGAGCTTGAGGTATGCATAATGCGGTACCGCATTGAATCTAGGAAATGCGGTTCGCCCGAGCAGCGCGTGATAACCACTGCGGAACGGGACTATATCGAAGATTAACTCTTCGCTTCGGAAATTATCCGGGGATCCGAAGACCACTTCCAGTGTAATTGAGCCTGTGCAATGGGCCTCTACACCTGGAATGACGCCCTTAAAGGTCGTTTTTGTGGGTTTGATCCTTGAGGGGTCTATACCCATTTTGCGCACTGTGTCCTGATAAAGCAGGTTCAGGCTGCTGCCGCCGTCCATAAGGACTCGAGTGAGGTGAAATCCGTCGATGATTGGGTCTAGGACCAGTGCGGCAAATCCGCCATGACGGATACTAGTGGGGTGGTCCCTGCGATCGAAGGTGATCGGACAGGAGGACCAAGGGTTGAACTTTGGGGCGACTGGCTCCAACGCATATACGTCCCTGAGCGCACGCTTCCGCTCCCTCTTGGGGATGTGGGTTGCGTATATCATGTTCACCGTCCGCACTTGCGGGGGAAACCTCTTCTGTCCTCCAGTGTGCGGCTGCCGGGGCTCCTCCTCGTCATCGCTATGCGGCCCCTTGTCCTTGTTTTCGACAATTAACTTTCCGGCCTGCTTGAACACCCAACAATCCCTGTTGGTGTGATTGGCTAGCTTGTCTGGGGTGCCGTGTATTTGACACAAGCGATCGAGTATACGGTCCAAGCTGGACGGGCCCGGCGTACTTTGTTTGAATGGCTTTTTCTGTTGACCGGGTTTAGAGCCTTTAAATCCGGCGTTGACTGCCGTATCCTCAGTATTTTCACTGTTAATGCGGCGCTTATGCTTTTTGCGACGTGACCTGCTATTGCCGTCCTTGGTATCTGAGGTACCATGGTTCTTTGATATGTTATTACTGCGAGCCAGCCAGCTGTCTTCTCCCGCACAAAAGCGGGTCATGAGTGTCGTGAGAGCTGCCATAGATTTCGGCTTTTCCTGACCAAGGTGTCGGGCTAGCCACTCATCTCGGATGTTGTGCTTGAAAGCCGCTAAGGCCTCCACATCCGGATAGTCGACGGTTTGATTTTTCTTTGTAAGGAACCGAGTCCAGAATTGCCAGGCCGATTCTTCTGGCTGCTGAATTATGTGGCTCAAATCATCGGCGTGCCCTGAAAGTTGTCGAGGAATGCAGCTTCCAGATCATCCCAACAACTAATGGAGTCCGCTGGCAAGCTGTTAATCCAATGCCGCGCTGGTCCTTTGAGCTTTAGTGGGAGGTATTTGATGGCGTGTAAGTCATCGCCACGGGCCATGTGGATGTGGTGGAGGAAATCCTCAATCCATACTGCGGGATCTGTTGTGCCATCGTATGATTCAATATTTACAGGTTTGAAACCTTCTGGGAATTGATGTTCCATTACTTCGTCTATGAAGCATAAGGGGTGTGCGGCGCCTCTGTATTGGGCTATATCGTGACGCAGCTCGAATGGGTCTTGCCCGCTGTGTTCGGCCCTGCCGGATTTGCTTTTACTGTATCCAGCGTGATGTTTGTCGTCTCGCAGAGTGGTGTGCCCTCGTGATCCATAGATCAATCTTGAATGCTTTGCCTTGTCCTCCAATATGTCTCGCAGGTCTGGCATATCTCCCCATGCCTTTTTATTTGAATGGCGTTGGGGTGGAGGCTGAGCTTTTGGCTGGAATGCCTCTCTATCACGACCACGAGGTGGCCGATCAGCCGTATCATATGCTTCTTCCTCCAGTCGGGGTAGTAACCTGCGCCTTGGGTAGCTCTTGGAGGGGCGCTCGAGTTTATATTCCTCGACCGCGAGGACTTCAGTCCATTTGTCAGCTAGTAGATCTTGATCAGCTTGAAGCTGCTGCTGCTTTTTCTTTAGGCTATTTGCCGTGCCATAAGCCGGCGCTTGAAGCGCTCTTGTTCGACGAGATCCTTTGGGATGGTGAATTCATCATCGCCGAGGCTTGCCTCGTCTTCGGAGGGGGGGATGTAGTTGTCATCCTCCTCCTCTCCATCTGCCGCTCTCTCAGGAGAGCTGGCTCCTTCGTCCTCCTGCTCTAAATCTTGTTGGAGGGGATTGTTGTTGTCTTCGGCACTATCCGGAGTATTATTATCTCCTGTGCCGGTATCACCACTTTTGCTTTGGCGGGACTTAGAGCGGCGCCGCTGACGTCGGCACTTGGGTTGCTTCTTGGAGGGGTCATCCTCCGCTATCTCGTCGCCATTGCCTTCGTTGGGTGCATCCACCATGTATATGTCATATGACGAGGTGGCTTTCCAGTGCCCTATAGGTGATGGTTCGTGTTCGTCTCCTACATCGTTGTCCATACCGTCGATGTATTCGGAGTCGAAGTCGAGCATGTTGGTTAAATCATCGACAGTGGCTACGAAGTGGGTGGTGGGTGGGCGTCGAATTTCTTCGTCGTCCGCATCCCAATCATGTTGGCCATAATTGGGCCAGGGCTCTCCTGACAAAGAGAGAGACCTTAGTGAATTCAGAATGTCGCCGGAGGGAGAGTGTTGAAAGATATCCGTGGCAGTGAATTCCATGATCGGCGCCCAATCAGATTCGATTGGCAGGGGCGCGGATGGTTCAGAGTCCGGAAAAGAGTCCGGCACCTTGGAGTCACAGGCAGCGCAGAGGATTATGGTGGTGTTTGGCTCGATCGCCGTTGAGACTGCAGCCCCTGAGGCGGTGTCTAACCATCCGTCCTCGATTGGCGCAGTTGGCTCCGAGCTAAGGGTCGGAGCTGATGCGGGCGCGGCCTTTGGGGCACTGTTCGGTGGCAGAGCTAGGTCATACCCATCGCGACAGTGCGGCGCGCCCGGCTATGGCTCGAATCCGTCGAAGATCAAGTGTCCGCGGATGTCGGCCATGTAGTTCAAACTTCCAAATCTGACCTGATGGCCAGGGGCATAGCTTTCAATCTACTCCAGATGGCCAAGCGAATTAGCCCGCAGTGCAAAGCCAGTGAATACAAAGATCTGTCCAGGGAGAAAAGTCTCACCCTGGAGCGCATCGCTATCGATGATAGTAGGAGCCATCAAGCCTAACAGCGACGACACAGAGGAACTCTCATTGAAAGCACCAATGTCGGTGTCAAAACCGGAGGATCTCGGGTAGGGGGTCCCGAACTATGCATCTAGGCCGGATGGTAACAGGAAGCAGGGGACATGATGTTTTACCCAGGTTCGGGCCCTCTTGATGGAGGTAAAACCCTACGTCCTGCTTGATTAATATTGATGATATGGGTAGTACAAGAGTTGATCTACCACGATATCAGAGAGGCTAAACCCTAGAAGCTAGCCTATGGTATGATTGTATGTTATGGTTGTTGTCCTATGGACTAAAAACCCTTCGATTTATAGACACCAGAGAGGGTTAGGGTTACACAAGGTCGGTTACAAAGGAGGAGATATCCATATACGTATTGCCTAGCTTGCCTTCCACGCCAAGTAGAGTCCCATCCGGACACAAGACGAAGTCTTCAATCTTGTATCTTCATAGTCTAACAGTCCGGCCAGTGGAGATAGTCCGGCTGTCCAGAGACCCCCTAATCCATCCTCCAGCGGCGAGCACTTCCTCGTCATCCGAGTCCATTCGCCGAGGCAGGCAAATCGCCGAACACCTTGCGCCCGGTGGGCGTGTACCCGCCGCTAAACTGCCCCTCCGCGGCCGGAAACGGCGGCCGGAAACGCCCAGCTGCTGTGGAGGGGCTGCCTCGGCGAACCTCTGCTATTTTTTCCGGCGGGGATGGCTATCTAGCGGTGAGGGCGGCGCGGCGCCGGGATACAGCTGGTGGCGGCCGAGGGCGTGGGGGGTGGGAGGCAAGCCGGGAAAGAAATACTTGACTTTTCACATGACGAGGTGGGCCAACTGCGCTTTTTCCCTTACGCCGGAGCCCCCGATCGCCCCCAGTGCGCCGGGTTCGGCCTGCGAGCGCCGGGCCCAAAAAGGGCCGAACCGGCGCTTTTCGACGTCCTGGGGGCGCGACTGGGATTTTTTTGGCGCCTGTGCCGAAAAAGTTGCCTGGGGGCCTGTTGGGGGTGTGGCTGGAGATGCTCTAACTGGGTGACTATAAATATGCTCTATAGGTGTCTCCAATGGTGTTTGTTGAGTTGGCATAGATCAGAATAGGATTTGTCACTCCGTGTATCGAAGAGGTATCTCTAGGCCCTCTCGGTAATGCACATCACTATAAGCCTTGCAAGCAATGTGACTAATGAGTTAGTTATGGGATGTTGCATTACGGAATAAGTAAAGAGACTTGCCGGTAACGAGATTGAACTAGGTATTGAGATACCGACGATCGAATCTCGGGCAAGTAACATACCAATGACAAAGGGAATAACGTATGTTGTTATGCGGTTTAACAGATAAAGATCTTCGTAGAATATGTAGGAACCAATATGAGCATCCGGGTTCCGCTATTGGTTACTGACCAGAGATGAGTATCGGTCATGTCTACAGAGTTCTCGAACATGTAGGGTCCTCACGCTTAACGTTCGATGACGATCGGTATTATGAGTTTATGTGTTTTGATGTACCGAAGGTAGTTTAGAGTCCCAGATGTGATCACGGACATGACGAGGAGTCTCGAAATGGTCAAGACATAAAGATCGATATATTGGAAGGCTATGTTTGGACATCGGAATGGTTCTGGATAAATTAGGGCTTTTACCGGAGTACCGGTGGGTTACCGGAACCCCCCGGGGAGTCAATGGGCCTTAATGGGCCTTAGTGGGAGAGGGGAGGAGGCGACCAATGTGGAGGGCGCGCCCTCCCAAGCCCAATTGGAATTGGGTGGGGGCGCCTGTGGCACCCCGGCTCAGAGCGACCGGTTTACCATGCATTGCCAGCCCAGAGACCATGTCTTCTGGCAACACACAACATCTTGGTACAGAAAAACAACCGCTTTATTAATGCTAGCGGAACAGAGTTTACATTACAACAGCTGTCGAGGCCAAGCGGCACACTTGGTGCGACTGAACTATATGTACATTATTTAGTGAACATAAAGGGGCCTCGACCCAAACAACTACGTGGCAGCGGAATAACGTCGTGGCGGAAGCTCCATATCACAGGGACACCGATGTGGACACGATCTGGACTCGGACAACGCTCCTCTCCAACGATACTTTCCTGAAATCTGGCATGACACGCCAGGTCAGTACATTGAATGTACTTGCAAGCTCTCAACCGGCATAATCATAATGACAAACAATATCATGATATTTAACCAATTATTAAAATGCAACACTATATGTCAACATGTTGTGATCATGCTCGGACGTCCCTCGGGACAGCTTACCAATCGTGATCATCTCTGGATCACAAACAAACCACCAAAGTGGTCTTTCTCAAGAACAACTCGTGATCCTTATGGCGATCCCAACCACGACCATCATTTGGTCCCAAATGCCTCGATGGCCTTTCTGCCATCCATCAACAATGCAATATTCATAGCTTAGTGTGCAATTTTTATTAAACGTTCACTCATGGTGGAACCTACTACGAGGTTTCCGTGACTGTGGACTCGGCTATCGATAGATTATACACTCTGCAGAGGTAGCACACTGTACCCACACCATGGAACCCATGGCCTCGCACTCCCATTCGGGTGGACCAACGGCATTCGACAAAACACTTCCATTGCCACAGCACTCTCCCGACCACTCCGACCCTAATCCCCAATGGGCTAGTCCTGGGTGGCCCCGTGTCTACCAAAGACACCCCGACCACTGTCGTGGTCAAAACACTCCCACTCGGGACTCTGTACCATAATCTCATTAATGAGCACACAAGATTATGCCTGCTTACCGGGCCAGGGCAAGCACGACATAACCTTCCCTAGATGGAGGCACTGACCAGAGGCCGTGTCAATGGACCGAATCAAGGCCTTCCCACAAAGGAAAATGTGGTTGCACTGGAAAGAGACTCGATTCAGCGGCACCATCACCTAGTCAACGGTATATTCAAGTTGAGTTATATTCAGGTTCAACTTTAAACTAAAAATGACCAGTGTCATAGCATGCCATGAAATGCAAAACAACACATGCATCATAAAATGATAAAAATGACCGATGTCATCCCTATACATACCAAGCATAAATGTCAACAACTCAAATTACTCTACTTGCTCAAAATGACTCACAACTTATCCAAAATATTTTGCAACAAGTTTTATTAATTTCTTACGCAAGAAAGTAACTCTGATAAATTTCTCATATGCTTGACAAAAAGATTTCACTATCAACAACTCTTAATTTCTTTATCACTAAGTTGGGTTCAAACATTCTGTAATACAAGTAATATGATTAAACAAGTATTTAACAGAACATTTTCTAACAAATTTTTATCAATCTATGAAGGCAAAAACATAGCTTTGAATAATTACTAACATGCATAACAAAATTATTTCTAACATCACCTCAAATAAATCTTAACTTGCTTTATCCACTAAACTAGTTTCAACCATTCTGTAAATCAAGCATAACAACTAACCAATATTTAATAGAATATAAATAATTCAATAATTATTTAATTGCATGGATTAATCATTTCATTCAAGTAAGAAAATCACAAATATTGAAATGGCATCATGAAAATGTTGTTGTGACTTGCCTTAGTGCAGATGAGGTTCACAAGCCTCCTGGTGATCCTCAAGACAAGCCTCACCTTCTGAAAATAATTTTAAATACAAAAAGAAAATGTCAAGAACACTTCAGAAAATCACCAGAAATTCTAAACAGCTCAAAAAAATCTCATCTTTGGTGAGCTGCTAGATTTCAAATCAAAGAACACAATGCAACAAGAATCAATTCATTTGGACTTATGGTTGAAGAGTTATAACTGTTTGAAGTGTTCTGTAAATTCAAATGAATTTAAATAAAAGAAATAGACTGGGGGTGACGTCGAAGGCGTAAAGCCCAGGGGCACCACCACTCGTACCACTTCGCGCGCGTACAGAGTGGCTGACTAGAGGGCCCCGCTAGTCAGGTGGGGGAAAGGGGAGAAGGAAATAGAGAAGGCCGCGGCTTCGTCGGAGCTCTCGCCGGCGACGAGGGCTCCTTGGCCCAAACGAGAGGGAGGGATGGCAAGAGGGGGGTGAGGCGCACCTGCCCGTACCCGTAGCGTAGCTAGGGGCAGTCGGACGGCGTCGGAATCAACCTCGCAAGCAGAGGCAGAATGTGGAGGTCGTCGGAGTTGAGCAAGACGGCGAGCAGAGGCCACTCCAGGGGCGCCAAGCGGGCGAGACGGCCTCACCGAAGAGAGGCGGAGGCTCTGGAGGGGTCGCCCATGCCTGGGAGGGGCTGGAGCTACTACGGCGACCAGAGGGGATCGCCGGCGAGCTCGAGTTCGGGGACGGCGGTCCGAGGCCTGCCGGCCCGGGCTCCGGCTTCCTACTCGATCGTGGGGTGTGTGTGAGTGCTGGATGGTGCTCGAGGAGGCTGCGGGGGGCTCTATTTATAGGCGAGCGGCGATGGTGCTTCGGGCTCCGTCGGTGGACACCCGTCCACGGCGCCCGGCGAAGAGCGGCGTCATTGAGAGGGGGAGAAGGCGACGGAGTTCACATGGCCACTGTGGGCGGGTGGAGACGAGCACAGGATCAAGAGGATGGCGACGAGCATAGTGCACTCCGCACTGTTGGGCTGGCCGGACCTTCCCGTGCTCGCTGCGGCGAGCTCCGGCGTCGGCGAGCGCCAGGGAGGAGTTAAGGGCGTCGAGACAGTGATGGTGGCGACGTTTAGCATGGTTGGGCAGGCGGGGGAAGCGAGCATGCACGAACAGAGCGTTCGGCGTCACCCAGAGCACGTCGACACGCATGCCTGGCATCATGGACACGCGTGGTCACTGCGCGAACTCTCTCCTCCGACAAGCCTTCGTCCAAAAATCATGCCTGGCATGTTGTTCGTGGTGGTTTTGAAGTTTACCACGGTTTGGTTTGGATCCAGGTGCAGTAGAGAAGAGTTTACAAGCCAGGTAAGTTTCTGGTCAGTAACTTTGTGATGTTACTATGGTCAAATGGCTGGGAGTTTGAAGCTGTGCTTTGGAGGCTAGTGATAAGTTACTAAGGTAAAGATGCACAAGAAAGTTCAGGTCAAATGGAGCAAGTAAAATGGTAGTTGCTTGTAGAAACCACCATTTCTGTCCAGAACAGAAAAGATTTTCTGTAGCAAAAATATTCCAAAAAGTGATGAAATATTTTTGCTCAGGAAGGTGCACTAGGGTTCACAGAATATTTGTGAATTATCTCAGATTTTTCTGAGCCATAAAAATTGGGGTTGCTTTGAAGCAAACAGATCTGGCTTAGGGTTTTTGAAGAGAAAATGAATATTTTTCATTTAAGAAAAATATTCCAAAGATTATTTTGGGTGGGTCAGAAGTGAAATGATGATTTAGGAGGGAAGTGAAGCACTTGGGTGAAAGCCAAGGATGCCCAAGTGTTTAAGTCCATATGAAAAGATTCAAAAACTCCAAGTTTCAAAAATTCAAATGAAAAATCAAGCAAATAAGAAAGGGAAAAACCTAGGCTGTCACAGCCCCCCCTTCCTTCCCTCTCTCTCCCTCTTCCTTCCTCTCCTACTCCAACTATGGAAGGGTATCCTACTCCCATCGAGAGTAGGACTCCCCCTTGGGTGCGCCATGAGAGGGCCGGCCCTCCCCTCCACTCCTTTGTATACGGGGGAGGGGGCACCCCATAGACACACAAGTTGATTGTTTAGCCGTGTGCGGCGCCCCTCCACAGATTTCCACCTCGGTCATATCATTGTAGAGCTTAGGCGAAGCCCTACGTCGGTAACTTCATCATAACCGTCATCACACCATCGTGCTGACGAAACTCTCCCTCGACCTCAGCTGGATCTAGAGTTCGTGGGACGTCACTGAGCTGAATGTGTGCAGATCGCGGAGGTGTTGTACCTTCGGTGCTAGGATCGGTCGGCTCTTAAAGACGTACGACTACATCAACCACGTTGGCATCATCTCATACAACAATTTATATAATCACGTCTTGACCATATCACATCACAACATGCCCTGCAAAAACAAATTAGACATCCTCTACTTTGTTGTTGCAAGTTTTACGTGGCTGCTATGGGCTTCTAGCAAGAACCGTTCTTACCAACGCATCAAAAACCACAACGTAGTATAGTGATTGCTTTTTGATGTTCAGAAAGAACCATGTTCATTCAAACCGATTCAACTAAAGTTGGAGAAATAGACGCCCACTAGCCACCTATGTGCGAAGCATGTCGGTAGAACCAGTCTCGCGTAAGTGTATGCGTAATGTCAGTCTGAGCCGCTTCATCCAACAATACCGCTGAATCAAGAATCAACTTGTGATGGCAAGCAATATGTATATACTCACGCACACAACTCCTTCGTGTTCTACTCATGCATATAACATCTACACATAGACCTGGCTCGGATGCCACTGTTGGGTAACGCAGTAATTTCGAAAAAAATTCCTACGCACACGCAAGATCCATCTAGGTGATGCATAGCAACGAGATGGGAGAGTGTTGTCCACGTACCCTTGTAGACCATAAGTGGAAGATTTATCATGTTTTGTAACATAGTTATCGGTAACTGGCAGGAGCCATATGGTCGTCGCTTTATTGTATGAAATGCAATCACCATGTAATTGCTTTACTTTATCACTAAGCGGTAGCGATAGTCATAGAAGCAAAAGTTGGCAAGACGACAACGATGCTTTAATGGAGATCAAGGTTTCAAGCCGGTGACGATGGTGATCATGGCGGTGCTTTGGAGATGGAGATCAAAGGCACAAGATGATGATGGCCATATCATAACACTTATATTTGATTGCATGTGATGTTTATCCTTTATGCATCTTATTTTTCATAGTTCGGCGGTACCATTATAAGATGATCTCTCAATAAATTTCAAGGTATAAGTGTTCTCCCTGAGTATGCACCATTGCTACAGTTCGTCGTGCCGAGACACCATGTGTTGATCGGGTGTGATAAGCTCTATGTTCACATACAATGGGTGCAAGCCAGTTTTGCACACGCAGAATACTTGGGTTAAACTTGACGAGCCTAGCATATGCAGTATGGCCTCGGAACACTGAGACCGAAAGGTCGAGCGTGAATCATATAGTAGATATGATCAACATAGTGATGTTCACCATTGAAAACTACTCCATCTCACGTGATGATCGGACATGGTTTAGTTGATATGGATCACGTGATCACTTAGATGATTAGAGGGATGTCTATCTAAGTGGGAGTTCTTAAGTAATATGATTAATTGAACTTTAATTTATCATGAACTTAGTACCTGATAGTATTTTGCATGTCTATGTTGTTGTAGATAAATGGCCCGTGCTGTTGTTCCGTTGAATTTTAATGCGTTCCTAGAGAAAGCTAAGTGGAAAGATGATGGTAGAAACTACACGGACTAGGTCCATAACTTGAGGATTATCCTCATTGCTGCACAGAAGAATTACGTCCTCGAAGCACCGATGGGAGACAAGCCTGCTGGAGATGCTGCTGACAACGTTAAGAACGTCTGGCAGAGCAAAGCAGATGACTACTTGATAGTTCAGTGTACCATGCTTTACGGCTTAGAACCAGGACTTCAACGATGTTTTGAAAGTCATGGAGCATATGAGATGTTCCAGGAGTTGAAGTTAATATTTCAAGCAAATGCCCGGATTGAGAGATATGAAGTCTCCAACAAGTTCTATAGCTGCAAAGTGGAGGAGAATAGTTCTGTCAGTGAACATATACTCAGAATGTCTGGGTACCACAACCACTTGACTCAGCTGGAGTTAATCTTCCTGATGATAGTGTCATTGACAGAGTTCTTCAATCACTACCACCAAGCTACAAGCTTCATGTGTGAACTATAATATGCAAGGGATGGATAAGACAATCCGAGCTCTTCGCAATGCTAAAGGCTGCGGAGGTAGAAATCAAGAAGGAGCATCAAGTGTTGATGGTCAACAAGACCACCAGTTCAAGAAAAAGGGCAAAGGGAAGAAGGGGAACTTCAAGAAGAATAGCAAGCAAGTTGCTGCTCAAGTGAAGAAGCCCAAGTCTGGACCTAAGCCTGAGACTGAGTGCTTCTACTGCAAAGGGACTGGTCACTGGAAGCGGAACTGCCCCAAGTATTTGGCGGATAAGAAGGATGGCAAAGTGAAAGGTATATTTGATATACATGTTATTGATGTGTACCTTACTAATGCTCGCAGTAGCGCCTGGGTATTTGATACTGGTTCTGTTGCTAATATTTGCAACTCGAAACAGGGGCTACGGATTAAAAGATTGGCTAAGGATGAGGTGACGATGCGCGTGGGAAATGGTTCCAAAGTCGATGTGATCGCCGTCGGCACGCTACCTCTACATCTACCTTCGGGATTAGTATTAGACCTGAATAATTGTTATTTGGTGCCAGCGTTAAGCATGAACATTATATCTGGATCTTGTTTGATGCGAGACGGTTATTCATTTAAATCAGAGAATAATGGTTGTTCTATTTATATGAGTAATATCTTTTATGGTCATGCACCCTTGATGAGTGGTCTATTTTTACTAAATCTTGATAGTAGTGATACACATTCATAGTATTGAAGCCAAAAGATATAAGTTTAATAATGATAGTGCAACTTATTTGTGGCACTACCGTTTAGGTCATAATGGTGTAAAGTGCATGAAGAAACTCCATGCAGATGGACTTTTGGAATCACTTGATGCTTGCGAACCATGCCTCATGGGCAAGATGACTAAGACTTCGTTCTCCGGAACAATGGAACGAGCAACAGACTTATTGGAAATAATACATACTGATGTATGCGGTCCGATGAGTGTTGATGCTCGTGGCAGGTATCGTTATTTTTTGACCTTCACTGATGATTTGAGCAGATATGGGTATATCTACTTGATGAAACATAAGTCTGAAACATTTGAAAAGTTCAAAGAATTACAGAGTGAAGTGGAAAATCATTGTAACAAGAAAATTAAGTTTCTATGATATGATCGTGGAGGTGAATATTTGAGTTACGAGTTTGGTCTTCATTTGAAACAATGCACAATAGTTTCGCAACTCACGCCACCTGGAACACCACGGCGTAATGGTGTGTCCGAACATCGTAACCGCACTTAATTAGATATGCTGCGATCTATGATGTCTCTTACTGATTTACCACTATTATTTTGGGGTTATGCTTTAGAGACAGCTGCATTCACATTAAATATGGCACCATCGAAATCCGTTGAGACGACACCTTATGAACTATGGTTTGGCAAGAAACCCAAGTTGTTGTTTCTTAAAGTTTGGGGCTGCGATGCTTATGTGAAAAAGCTTCAACCTGATAAGCTCGAACCCAAATCGGAGAAATGTGTCTTCATAGGATACCCAAAGGAGACTTGGGTACACCTTCTATCACAGATCCGAAGGCAAGATATTCGTTGCTAAGAATGGATCCTTTCTAGAGAAGGAGTTTCTCTCGAAAGAAGTGAGTGGGAGGAAAGTAGAACTTGATGAGGTAATTGTACCTGCTCCCTTATTGGAAAGTAGTTCATCACAGAAATCAGTTCCAGTGATTCCTACACCAGTAAGTGAGGAAGCTAATGATGATGATCATGAAACTTCTGATCAAGTTACTACCGAACCTCGTAGGTCAACCAGAATAAGATCCGCACCAGAGTGGTACGGTAATCCTGTTCTGGAGGTCATGTTACTTGACCATGATGAACCTACGAACTATGAGGAAGCGATGATGAGCCCAGATTCCGCAAAATGGCTTGAGGCCATGAAATCTGAGATGGGATCCATGTATGAGAACAAAGTGTGGACTTTGGTTGACTTGCCCGATGATCGGCAAGCCATAGAGAATAAATGGATCTTCAAGAAGAAGACTGACGCTGACGGTAATGTTACTATCTACAAAGCTCGACTTATTGCGAAAGGTTTTCGACAAGTTCAAGGAGTTGACTACGAGTTGATGATGTCTACTACACAACCTTCTTCTTGTAGATGTTGTTGGGCCTCCAAGTGCAGAGGTTTGTAGGACAGTAGCAAATTTCCCTCAAGTGGATGACCTAAGGTTTATCAATCCGTAGGAGGCGTAGGATGAAGATGGTCTCTCTCAAGCAACCCTGCAACCAAATAACAAAGAGTCTCTTGTGTCCCCAACACACCCAATACAATGGTAAATTGTATAGGTGCACTAGTTCGGCGAAGAGATGGTGATACAAGTGGTATATGGATAGTAGATAAAGGTTTTTGTAATCTGAAAATATAAAAACAGCAAGGTAACTAATGATAAAAGTGAGCACAAACGGTATTGCAATGCGTTGAAACAAGGCCTAGGGTTCATACTTTCGCTAGTGCAAGTTCCCTCAACAATAATAACATAATTGGATCACATAACTATCCCTCAACATGCAACAAAGAGTCACTCCAAAGTCACTAATAGCGGAGAACGAACGAAGAGATTATGGTAGGGTACGAAACCACCTCAAAGTTATTCTTTCCAATCAATCCGTTGGGCTATTCCTATAAGTGTCACAAACAGCCCTAGAGTTCGTACTAGAATAACACCTTAAGACACAAATCAACCAAAACCCTAATGTCACCTAGATACTCCAGTGTCACCTCAAGTATCCGTGGGTATGATTATACGATATGCATCACACAATCTCAGATTCATCTATTCAACCAACACATAGAACCTCAAAGAGTGCCCCAAAGTTTCTACCGGAGAATCACGACGAAAACGTGTGCCAACCCCTATGCATAGGTTCATGGGCGGAACCCGCAAGTTGATCACCAAAACATACATCAAGTGAATCACGTGGTATCCCATTGTCACCACAGATACGCAGGCAAGACATACATCAAGTGTTCTCAAATCTTTAAAGACTCAATCCGATAAGATAACTTCAAAGGGGAAACTCAATCCATTACAAGAGAGTAGAGGGGGAGGAGAAACATAAGATCCAACTATAATAGCAAAGCTCGCGATACATCAAGATCGTCACCTCAAGAACACAGAGAGAGAGAGATCAAACACATAGCTACTGGTACATACCCTCAGCCCCGAGGGAGAACTACTCCCTCCTCGTCATGGAGAGCACCGGGATGATGAAGATGGCCACCGGAGAGGATTGCCCCCTCCGGCAGGGTGCCGGAACGGGTCTAGATTGGTTTCGGTGGCTACGGAGGCTTCTGGCGGCGGAACTCCCGATCTATTGTGCTCCGATGTTTTTAGGGTATATGGAGATATATAGGCGGAAGAAGTACGTCAGGGGGGCCACGAGGGGCCCACGAGGGTGGAGGGCGCGCCCAGGGGGGTGGGCGCGCCCCCTACCTCGTGGCCTCCTCGAAGCTTCCCTTACGTGCACTTCAAGTCTTCTGGGCTTCTTTCCTTCCAAAAATGAGTTCCGTGAAGTTTCAGGTCAATTGGACTCCGTTTGATTTTCCTTTTCTTCGAAACCCTAAAACAAGGTAAAAACAGAAACTGGCACTGGGCTCTGGGTTAATAGGTTAGTCCCAAAAATGATATAAAAGTGTATAATAAAGCCCATAAACATCCAAAACAGTAGATAATATAGCATGGAGCAATAAAAAATTATAGATACGTTGGAGACGTATCAGCATCCCCAAGCTTAATTCCTGCTCGTCCTCGAGTAGGTAAATGATAAAAACAGAATTTTTGATGCGGAGTGCTACTTGGCATAATTTTAATGTAATTCTTCTTAATTGTGGTATGAATATTCAGATCCGAAAGATTCAAGACAAAAGTTCATATTGACATAAAAATAATAATACTTCAAGCATACTAACTAAGCAATTATGTCTTCTCAAAATAACATGGCCAAAGAAAGTTCATCCCTACAAAATCATATAGTTTAGTCATGGCTCCATTTTCGTCACACAAGAATGCTCTCATCATGCACAACCCCGATGACAAGCCAAGCAATTGTTTCATACTTTAGTAATCTCAAATCTATAAACTTTCACGCAATATATGAGCGCGAGCCATGGACATAGCACTATGGGTGGAATAGAATATGATGATGGGGGTTATGTGGAGAAGACAAAAAGGAGAAAGTCTCACATCAACGAGGCTAATCAATGGGCTATGGAGATGCCCATCGATTGATGTTAATGCAAGGAGTAGGGATTGCCATGCAACGGATGCACTAGAGCTATAAATGTATGAAAGCTCAACAAAAGAAACTAAGTGGGTGTGCATCCAACTTGCTTGCTCAGAAGACCTAGGGCACTTGAGGAGGCCCATTGTTGGAATATACAAGCCAAGTTCTATAATGAAAAATTCCCACTAGTATATGAAAGTGACAAAACAAGAGACTCTCTATCATGAAGATCATGGTGCTACTTTGAAGCACAAGTGTGACAAAGGATAGTAGCATTGTCCCTTCTCTTTTTCTCTCATTTTCATTTTATTTTTGGGCCTTATTTTTTTATGGCCTTTCTCCTTTTTTTGGGCCTCTCTTTTTCTTTTTTATTCCTCACTTGGGACAATGCTCTAGAAAATGATGATCATCACACTTCTATTTATTTACAACTCAATGATTACAACTCGATACTAAAACAAGATATGACTCTATATGAATGCCTCCGGCGGTGTACCGGGATGTGAATGATCATGAGTGACATGTATGAAAGAATTATGAATGGTGGCTTTGCCAAAAATGATGTCAACTACATGATCATGCAAAGCAATATGACAATGATGATGTGTGTCATAATAAACGGAACGGTGGAAAGTTGCATGGCAATATATCTCGGAATGGCTATGGAAATGCCATAATAGGTAGGTATGGTGGCTGTTTTGAGGAAGATATAAGGAGGTTTATGTGTGAAGAGCGTATCATATCACGGGGTTTGGATGCACCGGCGAAGTTTGCGCCAACTCTCAATGTGAGAAAGGGCAATGCACGGTACCGAAGAGGCTAGCAAGGATGGAAGGGTGAGAGTGCGTATAATCCATGGACTCAACATTAGTCATAAAGAACTCACATACTTATTGCAAAAATCTACAAGTCATCAAAAACCTCGGCACTACGTGCATGCTCCTA
>NC_053026.1:537483926-537500963 GCF_003073215.2 Triticum urartu | reverse complement strand
ATGAATTATGAAATTTTTGCTAATAAGAGTGTTTCTTCTGATCCTAATGATATGCATTTGTCTACTTTGATTGAGAATAATAATGAATCTATGGATGTGAATTTTGTTGGTAGGAACAATTTTGGTAACAACGCGTATAGAGGAATTTAATCCTAGGCCGTTTCCTAGTAATTCCTCTAATAATTATGGTAATTCCTACAACAACTCTTATGGAAATTTTAATAAGATGCCCTCTGATTTTGAGACTAGTGTTAAAGAATTTATGATTTCGCAAAAGAATTTCAATGCTTTGCTTGAAGAAAAATTGCCTAAGATTGATGAGTTGGCTAGGAACGTGGATAGAATTTCTCTTGATGTTGATTCTTTGAAACTTAGATCTATTCCACCTAAGCATGATATCAATGAGTCTCTCAAATCTATGAGAATTTCCATTGACGAGTGCAAAGAAAGAACCGCTAGGATGCGTGCTAAAAAAGATTGCTTTATAAAAGCGTGTTCTTCTAGTTTTCACGATAATAAGGATGAAGATCTAAAAGTGATTGATGTGTCTCCTATTAAATCTTTGTTTTGCAATATGAATCTTGATAATGATGGGACTGAGATGAGTCAACTTTAGTTAAAAGGCGTCCCAATGATTCAGAGTTTTTAGATCTTGATGCAAAAATTGGTAAAAGTGGGATTGAAGAGGTCAAAACTTTACATAGCAATGAACCCACTATTTTGGATTTCAAGGAATTTAATTATGATAATTGCTTTATAGATTGTATTTCCTTGTTTGCAATCCGTGCTAAATTCTCCTCATGCTTATGATCAAAATAAAGCTTTTACCAAACATATCGTTGATGCTTTAATGCAATCCTATGAAGAAAAGCTTGAATTAGAAGTTTCTATCCCTAGAAAACTTTATGATGAGTGGGAACCTACTATTAAAATTAAGATTAAAGATCATGAATGCTATGCTTTATGTGATTTGGGTGCTAGTGTTTCCACGATTCCAAAAACTTTGTGTGATGTGTTAGGTTTCCATGAATTTGATGATTGTTCTTTAAATTTGCATCTTGCGGATTCCACCATTAAGAAACCTATGGGAAGGATTAATGATGTTCTTATTGTTGCAAATAGGAATTATGTGCCCATAGATTTCATTGTTCTTGATATAGATTGCAATCCTACTTGTCCTATTATTCTTGGTAGACCTTTCCTTAGAACGATTGGTGCAATTATTGATATGAAAGAAGGAAATATTAGATTCCAATTTCCATTAAGGAAAGGCATGGAACACTTTCCTAGGAAGAAAATTAAATTACCTTATGAATCTATTATGAGAGCCACTTATGGATTGCATACCAAAGATGACAATTACCTAGATCTATTCTTGTTTTTATGCCTAGCTAGGGGCGTTAAACGATAGCGCTTGTTGGGAGGCAACCCAATTTTATTTTTGTTTCTTGTTTTTGTTCTGTTTAGTAATAAATAATTCATCTAGCCTCTGTTTAGATGTGGTTTTATGTTTTTAATTAGTGTTTGTGCCAAGTAGAACCTTTGGGAAGACTTGGGGGAAGTCTTTGCGATCTTGCTGTAAAAAACAGAAACTTTAGCGCTCACGAGATTTGCTGCCATTTTTTACTGGAGAGTGTAATTAGGTTGATTATTTTTAGATGATTAATAGACAAATTCCTCACGTCCACCAATTTATTTCAGAATTTTTGGGGTTACAGAAGTATTCGAAACCTACAGATTACTACAGACTGTTCTGTTTTTGACAGATTCTGTTTTTCGTGTGTTGTTTGCTTATTTTGATGAATCTATGGCTAGTATCGGGGGGTATGAACCATAGAGAAGTTGGAATACAGTAGGTTTAACACCAATATAAATAAAGAATGAGTTCATTACAGTACTTGAAGTGGTGGTTTGTTTTCTTATACTAACGGAGCTCATGAGATTTTCTGTTGAGTTTTGTGTTGTGAAGTTTTCAAGTTTTGGTAAAGATTTGATGGATTTTGGAATAAGGAGTGGCAAGAGCCTAAGCTTGGGGATGCCCAAGGCACCCCAAGGTAAAATTCAAGGACAACCAAAAGCCTAAGCTTGGGGATGCCCCGGAAGGCATCCCCTCTTTCGTCTTCGTCTATCGGTAACTTTACTTGAGGCTATATTTTTATTCACCACATGATATGTGTTTTGCTTGGAGCGTCTTGTATGATTTGAGTCTTTGATTTTTAGTTTACCACAATCATCCTTGCTGTACACACCTTTTGAGAGACACACATGAATCGGAATTTATTAGAATACTCTATGTGCTTCACTTATATCTTTTGAGCTAGATAATTTTGCTCTAGTGCTTCACTTATATCTTTTAGAGCACGGTGGTGGTTTTATTTTATAGAAATTATTGATCTCTCATGCTTCACTTATATTATTTTGAGAGTCTTTTAGAACAGCATGGTAATTTGCTTTGGTATAAAATTAGTCCTAATATGATAGGCATCCAAGATGGGTATAATAAAAACTTTCATAAAAGTGCATTGAATACTATGAGAAGTTTGATACTTGATGATTGTTTTGAGATATGAAGATGGTGATATTAGAGTCATGCTAGTTGAGTAGTTGTGAATTTGAGAAATACTTGTTCTAAAGTTTGTGATTCCCGTAGCATGCACGTATGGTGAACCGTTATGTGATGAAGTCGGAGCATGATTTATTTATTGATTGTCTTCCTTATGAGTGGCGGTCGGGGACGAGCGATGGTCTTTTCCTACCAATCTATCCCCCTAGGAGCATGCGCGTAGTACTTTGTTTCGATAACTAATAGATTTTTGCAATAAGTATGTGAGTTCTTTATGACTAATGTTGAGTCCATGGATTATACGCACTCTCACCCTTCCACCATTGCTAGCCTCTCTAATACCGCGCACCTTTCGCCGGTATCATACACCCACCATATACCTTCCTCAAAACAGCCACCATACCTACCTATTATGGCATTTCCATAGCCATTCCGAGATATATTGCCATGCAACTTACCACCGTTTGTTATGACACGTTACATCATTGTCATATTGCTTTGCATGATCATGTAGTTGACATCATATTTGTGGCAAAGCCACCTTTATAATTCTTTCATACATGTCACTCTTGATTCATTGCATATCCCGGTACACCGCCGGAGGCATTCACATAGAGTCATATTTTGTTCTAGTATCGAGTTGTAATTTTTGAGTTGTAAGTAAATAAAAGTGTGATGATCATCATTATTAGAGCATTGTCCCATGTGAGGAAAGGATGATGGAGACTATGATTCCCCCACAAGTTGGGATGAGACTCTGGACAAAAAAGAGAAAAAAGAGGCCAAAAAAGGCCCAAATAAAAAAATGAGAGAAAAAGAGAGAAGGGACAATGTTACTATCCTTTTACCACACTTGTGCTTCAAAGTAGCACCATGATCTTCATGATAGAGAGTCTCCTATGTTGTCACTTTCATATACTAGTGGGAATTTTCATTATAGAACTTGGCTTGTATATTCCAATGATGGGCTTCCTCAAAATGCCCTAGGTCTTCGTGAGCAAGCGAGTTGGATGCACACCCACTTAGTTTCTTTTGTTGAGCTTTCATACACTTATAGCTCTAGTGCATCTGTTGCATGGCAATCCCTACTCACTCACATTGATATCTATTGATGGGCATCTCCATAGCCCGTTGATACGCCTAGTTGATGTGAGACTATCTTCTCCCTTTTGTCTTCTCCACAACCACCATTCTATTCCACAAGTGCTATGTCCATGGCTCACGCTCATATATTGCGTGAAGATTGAAAAAGTTTGAGAACATCAAAAGTATGAAACAATTGCTTGGCTTGTCATC
Organism: Triticum urartu; assembly: GCF_003073215.2. Lineage (NCBI taxonomy): Eukaryota > Viridiplantae > Streptophyta > Magnoliopsida > Poales > Poaceae > Triticum > Triticum urartu. The sequence goes on along the minus strand of NC_053026.1, from coordinate 537,497,104 downwards.
GGGGTTGTGCATGATTTAAATACTTTGTGTGATGAAGATAGAGCATAGCCAGACTATATGATTTTGTAGGGATAACTTTCTTTGGCCATGTTATTTTGAGAAGACATGATTGCTTTGTTAGTATGCTTGAAGTATTATTATTTTTATGTCAATATTAAACTTTTGTCTTGAATCTTTCGGATCTGAACATTCATGCCACAATAAAGAAAATTACATTGAGAATTATGCTAGGTAGCATTCCACATCAAAAATTCTGTTTTTATCATTTACCTACTCGAGGACGAGCAGGAATTAAGCTTGGGGATGCTTGATACATCTCCAACGTATCTATAATTTTTTATTGTTCCATGCTATTATATTATCTGTTTTGGATGTTTAATGGGCTTTAATATACCTTTTTATTTATTTTTGGGACTAACCTACTAACCAAAGGCCCAGTGCAAATTGCTTTTTTGCCTATTTCAGTGTTTCGCAGAAAAGGAATATCAAACGGAATCCAAACGGAATGAAACCTTCGGGAGAGTTATTTTTGGAACAAACGTGATCCAGGAGACTTGGAGTGGACGTCAAGAAAGAAGCGAGGAGGCCACGAGGCAGGAGGGCGCGCCCCCACCCTCGTGGGCCCCTCGCAGCTCCACCGACCTACTTCTTCCTCCTATATATACCCATATACCTGAAAACATCCAGGAGCACCACGAAACCCTATTTCCACCGCCGCAACCTTCTGTACCCGTGAGATCCCATCTTGGGGCCTTTTCGGCGCTCCCCGGAGGGGGAATCGATCACGGAGGGCTTCTACATCAACACCATAGCCTCTCCGATGATGTGTGAGTAGTTTACCACAGACCTTCGAGTCCATAGTTATTAGCTAGATGGCTTCTTCTCTCTCTTTGGATCTCAATACAAAGTTCTCCTCGATTCTCTTGGAGATCTATTCGATGTAATTCTTTTTGCGGTGTGTTTGTCGAGATCCGATGAATTGTGGGTTTATGATCAAGATTATCTATGAACAATATTTGATTCTTCTCTGAATCTTTATATGCATGATTTGATATCTTTGCAAGTCTCTTTGAATTATCAGTTTGGTTTGGCCTACTAGATTGATCTTTCTTGCAATGGGAGAAGTGCTTAGCTTTGGGTTCAATCTTGCGGTGTCCTTTCCCAGTGACAGCAGGGGCAGCAAGGCACGTATTGTATTGTTGCCATCGAGGATAAAAAGATGGGGTTTATATCATATTGCTTGAGTTTATCCCTCTACATCATGTCATCTTGCCTAATGCGTTACTCTGTTCTTATGAACTTAATACTCTAGATGCATGCTGGATAGCGGTCGATGTGTGGAGTAATAGTAGTAGATGCAGAATCGTTTCGGTCTACTTGTCACGGACGTGATGCCTATATACATGATCATGCCTAGATATTCTCATAACTATGCGCTTTTCTATCAATTGCTCGACAGTAATTTGTTCACCCACCGTAGAATTTGCTATCTTGAGAGAAGCCACTAGTGAAACCTATGGCCCCCGGGTCTATCTTCCATCATATTATTTTCCTATCAACTTGCTATTTCTATCGTTGTTTATTTTGCAATCTTTATTTTCCAATCTATATCATAAAAATACCAAAAATATTTATCTTATTATCTCTATTAGATCTCACTTTCGTAAGTGACCGTGAAGGGATTGACAACCCCTTTATCGCGTTGGTTGCGAGGTTCTTGTTTGTTTGTGCAGGTACTAGGTGACTTGTGTGTTATCTCCTACTGGATTGATACCTTGGTTCTCAAAAACTGAGGGAAATACTTACGCTACTTTGCTGCATCACCCTTTCCTCTTCAAGGGAAAACCAACGCATGCTCAAGAGGTAGCAAGAAGGATTTCTGGCGCCGTTCATCGTTTCGAGACACCACGTGATGGTCGGGTGTGATAGACTCTACGTTCACATACAACGGGTCTAAGATAGTTTTGCACATGCAGAATACTTGGGTTAAACTTGACGAGCCTAGCATGTACATACATGGTCTCGAAACACTGGAGACCGAAAGGTCGAACATGAGTCATATAGTAGATATGATCAACATAAATATGTTCACCATTGATGACTACCCCATCTCACGTGATGATCAGACATGGGTTAGTTGATTTCGATCATGCATCACTTAGATAACTTGAGGGATGTTTATTTAAGTGGGAGTTCTTAAGTAATTTGATTAACTGAACTTAATTTATTGTGAACTTAGTCTTATAGTTTTGCATATCTATGTTGTAGATCAATAGCTCGCGATATAGCTCCCCTATTTTTGATATGTTCCTAGAGAAAACTAAGTTGAAAGATGATGGTAGCAATAAAGCGGACTAGGTACGTCATCTGGGGATTATCCTCATTGCTGCAGAGAAGAATTATGTCCTTGATGCACCGCTTGGTGACAAACCTGTTGGAGGAGCAGATGCAGACGTTATGAATGTTTTGCAAGCTCGATATGATGACTACTTGATAGTTTAGTGCGCCATGCTTTACGGCTTAGAACCGAGACTTCAAGAAACATTTTGAATGCCATGGAGCATATGAGATGTTCGAAGAGCTGAAAATTGGTATTTCAGATTCATGTCTGTGTCAAGAGGTATGAGACCTCTGACAAGTACTTTGCCTACAAGATGGAGGAGAATAGCTCAGCCAGTGAGCATGCACTCAGAATGTCTGGGTACTAATCGCTTGAATTAAGTGGTAGTTAATCTTCCAGATAAGATAGTGATTGATAGAGTTCTCTAGTCACTATCACCAAGCTACTAGAACTTCATGATGAACTATAATATGCAAGGGATGACAAAAATGATTCCCAAGCTCTTCGCGATGCTGAAATCGGCGAAGGTAAAAATCAAGAAAGAGCATCAAGTGTTGATGGTTAACAAGACCACTAGTTTTCAAGAAAAAGAGTGAGGGAAAGAAAGGAAACTTAAAGAAGAATGGCAAGCAAGTTGCCACTCCCGTGAAGAAGCCCAAAGTTAGACCCAAGCCTGAAATTGAGTGCTTGTACTGCGAAGGAAATGATCACTGGAAGTGGAACTGCCCCAAATACTTGGCGAATAAGAAGGATGGCAAAGTGAACAAAGGTATATTTGATATACATGTTATTGATGTGTATTTTACTAGTGTTCGTAGTAACCCCTAGGTATTTGATACCGGTTCAGTTGCTAAGATTGGTAACTCGAAACAGGAGTTGCAGAGACTAGTTAAAAGCGAGGTGACGATGTGTGTTGGAAATGATTCCAAGGTTGATATGATCACCATCGCACACTCCATCTACCTTCGAGATTAGTGTTGAACCTAACTAAATGTTATTTGGTGTTTGCGTTGAGCATGAATATGATTAGATCATGTATATTGGAATATGTTTATTCATTTAAGTTAGAGAATAATTGTTGTTCTGTTTACATGAATAAAACCTTCTATGGTCATACACCCAATGTGAATGGTTTATTGAATCTCGATCGTAGTGATACACGTATTCATAATATTGATGCCAAAAGATGCAAAGCTGATAATGATAGTGCAACATACTTGTGCCACTGCCGTTTAGGTCATATTGGTGTAAAGCGCATGAAGAAACTCCATGCCATGGACTTTTGGAATCACTTGATTATGAATCATTTGATATTTGTGAACCATGCCTCATGGGAAAGATGACTAAAACTCCGTTATCCGGAATAATGGGGCGAGCTAACGACTTATTGGAAATAATACATACCGATGGATGTGGTCCGATGAGTGTTGAAGCATGCAGCGGGTATCGTTATTTTCTGACCTTCACAGATGATTTGAGTAGGTATGGGTATATCTATTCGATGAAACACAAGTCTGAAACATTTGAAAAGTTCAAAGAATTTCAAAGTGAAGTGGAGAATCATCGTAAAAAGAAAATAAAGTTTCAACGATCTGATCGCGGAGGCGAATGTTTGTGTTATGAGTTTGGCCTTCATTTAAAACAATGTTTCACAACTCACGCCACCTGGAACACCATAACATAATGGTGTATCCGAACGTCACCGTAACCTTACTTTATTGGAAATGGTGCATTCTATGATGTCTCTTATCGATTTACCACTATCATTTTGGGGTTATGCATTAGAGACAGCCGCATTCACGTTAAATAGGACACCATCTAAATCCATTGAGACGACACCGTATGAACTATGGTTTGGCAAGAAACATAAGCTGTCGTTTCTTAAAGTTTGGGGTTGCGACACTTATATCAAAAGACTTCAGCCTGATAAGCTCGAACCAAAATCGGAGACGTGTGTCTTCATAGGATACCCTAAGGAAACAATTGGGTACACCTTCTACCACAGATCCAAAGACAAGATCTTCGTTTCCAAGAATGGAACATTTCTAGAGGAGTTTCTCTTGAAAGAAGTGAGTGGGAGGAAAGTAGAACTTGATGAGGTAATTATACCTTCTCTCAATTTGGAAAGTAGCAAATCAGAGAAATCCGTTCCCGTGATGCCTACACCAGCTAGAGAGGAAGCTAACGATGATGATCATGAAACTTCAGATCAAGTTACTACTGGACCTCATAAGTTGAACAGAGCACGTTCCGCACCAGAGTGGTATGGTAATCCTGTCCTGGAAGTCATGTTACTAGACCATGGCGAACCTACGATCTATGAAGAAGCTATGATGAGCCCAAATTCCGATAGATGGCTTCAGGCCATGAAATCTGAGATAGGATCCATGTATGAGAACAAAGTGTGGACTTTGGCGGACTTGCCCGATGATCGGCAAGCCATTGGGAATAAACAGTTTTTCAAGAAGAAGACAAATGCTGATGGTAATGTCACCATCTACAAAGCTTGACTTGTCGCGAAATGTTTTTGACAAGTTCAAGGAGTTGACTATGGTGAGACCTTCTCACCCGTAGCGATGCTTAAGTCAGTCCGAATCATGTTAGCAATTGCCACATTTTATAATTATGAAATTTGGCAAATGGATGCCAAAAGTGCATTCCTTAATGGATTTATTAAAGAAGAGTTGTATATGATGCAACCAGAAGGTTTTGTCGATCCTAAAGGTGCTAACAAAGTGTGCAAGCTCCAGTGATCCATCTATGGACTGGTGCAAGCATCTCGGAGTTGGAACATACGCTTTGATGAGGTGATCAAAGCATATGGTTTTATACAGACTTATGGTGAAGCCTGTATTTACAAGAAAGTGAGTGGGAGCTCTATAGAATTTCTAATATTATATGTAGATGACATATTATTGATTGGAAATGATATAGAATTTCTGGATAGCATAAAAAGGATACTTGAATAAGATTTTTTCAATGAAAGACGTCGGTGAAGCTACTTATATATTGGGCATCAAGATCTATAGGGATAGATCGAGACGCTTAATAGAACTTTCACAAAGCACATACCCTGACAAGATTTTGAAGAAGTTAAAAATGGATCAGTCAAAGAAAGGGTTCTTACCTGTGTTGCAAGGTGTGAATTTGAGTAAGACTCCAAACCTGACCACATCACAAGATAGAGCGAGAATGAAAGTCATTCCCTATGCCTCAGCCATAGGTTCTATAAAGTATGCCATGCTATATACCAGACATGCTGTGTGCCTTTCCATGAGTTTGGCAAGGGGGTACAATAGTGATCCAGGAGTAGATCACCAGACAGCGGTCAAAATTATCCTTAGTTACCTAATAGGATTAAGGAGATATTTCTTGATTATGGAGGTAATAAAGAGTTAGTTGTAAAGGTTTACGTTGATGCAAGCTTTGACGCCGATTCAGATGACTCTGGGTCTCAATCTGGATACATGTTGAAAGTGGGAGAAATTAGCTAGAGTAGCTCCATACAGAGCTTTGTAGAAATAGAAATTTGTAAAATACATACGGATGTGAATGTACCAAACCCGTTGACTAAACTTCTCTCACAAGCAAAACATGATCACTCCTTAGTACTCTTTGGGTGTTAATCACATGGTGATGTGAACTAGATTATTGACTCTAGTAAACTCTTTGGGTGTTGGTCACATGGCGGTGTGAACTATGGGTGTTAAATCACATGGTGATGTGAACTAGATTACTGACTAGTGCAAGTGGGAGACTGAAGGAAACATGCCCTAGAGGCAATAATAAAGTTGTTATTTTTATATTTCCTTATTCATGATAAAGGTTTATTATTCATGCTATAATTGTATTGATCAGAAAACTAAATACATGTGTGAATACATAAACAAATACCGTGTCCCTAGTAAGCCTCTACTAGACTAACTCGTCGATCAAAGATGGTTAAGGTTTCCTAACCATGGACATGTGTTGTCATTTGATAACGGGATCACATCATTAGGAGAATGATGTGATGGACAAGACCCATCTGTTAGCTTAGCATATTTATCTTCCATTTTATTTCTATTGCTTTCTTCATGTCAAATACATATTTCTTCGACTATGAGATTATGCAACTCCTGGATACCGGAGGATTGCCTTGTTGGGGAACGTAGTAATTTCAAAAAAATTCCTACGCACACGCAAGATCATGGTGATGCATAGCAACGAGAGGGGAGAGTGTTGTCCACGTACCCTCGTAGACCGAAAGCGGAAGCGTTAGCACAACGCGGTTGATGTAGTCGTACGTCTTCATGATCCGACCGATCAAGTACCGAACGCACGCACCTCCGAGTTCAGCACACGTTCAGCCCGATGACGTCCCTCGAACTCCGATCCAGCCGAGTGTTGAGGGAGAGTTTCGTCAGCACGACGGCGTGGTGACGATGTTGATGTTCTACCGACGCAGGGCTTCGCCTAAGCACCGCTACAGTATTATCGAGGTGGACTATGGTGGAGGGGGGCACCGCACACGGCTAAAAGAATCAACTGATCAATTGTTGTGTCTATGGGGTGCCCCCTGCCCCCGTATATAAAGGAGCAAGGGGGGTGCGGCCGGCCAGGAGGAGGGCGCCAGGAGGAGTCCTACTCCCACCGGGAGTAGGACTCCCCCCTTTCCTAGTTGGATAGGATTCGGGAGGGGGAAAGAGGAGAGAAGGAAAGGGGGGGGCGCCGCCCCCTCTCCTTGTCCTATTCGGACTAGGGGGAGGGGCGCGCGGCCCAGCCCTGGCCGTCATCCGGCTCTGGTAAAATCCCGATTTCACCCGGAACACTTCCGATATCCAAACATAGGCTTCCAATATATCAATCTTCATGTCTCGACCATTTCGAGACTCCTCGTCATGTCCGTGATCACATTCGGGACTCCGAACAACCTTCGGTACATCAAAACATATAAACTCATAATATAACTGTCATCGTAACGTTAAGCGTGCGGACCCTACGGGTTCGAGAACTATGTAGACATGACCGAGACACGTCTCCGGTCAATAACCAATAGCGGAACCTGGATGCTCATATTGGCTCCTACATATTCTACGAAGATCTTTATCGGTCAAACCGCATAACAACATACGTTGTTCCCTTTGTCATCGGTATGTTACTTGCCCGAGATTCGATCGTCGGTATCTCAATACCTAGTTCAATCTCGTTACCGGCAAGTCTCTTTACTCGTTCCGTAATACATCATCCCGCAACTAACTCATTAGTTGCAATGCTTGCAAGGCTTAAGTGATGTGCATTACCGAGAGGGCCCAGAGATACCTCTCCGACAATCGGAGTGACAAATCCTAATCTCGAAATACGCCAACCCAACAAGTACCTTTGGAGACACCTGTAGAGCACCTTTATAATCACCCAGTTACGTTGTGACGTTTGGTAGCACACAAAGTGTTCCTCCGGTAAACGGGAGTTGCATAATCTCATAGTCATAGGAACATGTATAAGTCATGAAGAAAGCAATAGCAACATACTAAACGATCGGGTGCTAAGCTAAGCGGAATGGGTCATGTCAATCACATCATTCTCCTAATGATGTGACCCTGTTAATCAAATGACAACTCATGTCTATGGTTAGGAAACATAACCATCTTTGATCAACGAGCTAGTCAAGTAGAGGCATACTAGTGACAATCTGTTTGTCTATGTATTCACACATGTATTATGTTTCCGGTTAATACAATTCTAGCATGAATAATAAACATTTATCATGATATAAGGAAATAAATAATAACTTTATTATTGCCTCTAGGGCATATTTCCTTCAGTCTCCCACTTGCACTAGAGTCAATAATCTAGATTACACAGTAATGATTCTAACACCCATGGAGCCTTGGTGCTGATCATGTTTTGCTCGTGGAAGAGGCTTAGTCAACGGGTCTGCAACATTCAGATCCGTATGTATCTTGCAAATTTCTATGTCTCCCACCTGGACTAAATCCCGGATGGAATTGAAGCGTCTCTTGATGTGCTTGGTTCTCTTGTGAAATCTGGATTCCTTCGCCAAGGCAATTGCACCAGTATTGTCACAAAAGATTTTCATTGGACCCGATGCACTAGGTATGACACCTAGATCGGATATGAACTCCTTCATCCAGACTCCTTCATTTGCTGCTTCCGAAGCAGCTATGTACTCCGCTTCACATGTAGATCCCGCCACGACGCTTTGTTTAGAACTGCACCAACTGACAGCTCCACCGTTTAATGTAAACACGTATCCGGTTTGCGATTTAGAATCGTCCGGATCAGTGTCAAAGCTTGCATCAACGTAACTGTTTACGATGAGCTCTTTGTCACCTCCATATACGAGAAACATATTGAGGGAGTCCTGGATAGGGGGTGTTCGGGTAGCCGGACTATACCTTCAGCCGGACTCCTGGACTATGAAGATACAAGATTGAAGACTTCGTCCCGTGTCCGGATGGGACTTTCCTTGGCGTGGAAGGCAAGCTTGGCGATGCGGATATTCAAGATCTCCTACCATTGTAACCGACTCTATGTAACCCTAACCCTATCCGGTGTCTATATAAACCGGAGGGTTGTAGTCCGTAGGCAATCAACTCCATATACAACAATCATACCATAGGCTAGCTTCTAGGGTTTAGCCTCCTTGATCTCGTGGTAGATCTACTCTTGTACTACCCATATCATCAATATTAATCAAGCAGGACGTAGGGTTTTACCTCCATCAAGAGGGCCCGAACCTGGGTAAAACATCGTGTTCCCTGCCTCCTGTTACCATCCGGCCTAGACGCACAGTTCGGGACCCCCTACCCGAGATCCCGGTTTTGACACCGACATTGGTGCTTTCATTGAGAGTTCCTCTGTGCCGTCACAATCAGGAAGGATGCCTCCTCCCGTCTTTAAAGACGGCGCCGTTGCTAAGGGAGCCTTGGCTGTCGGCCAAACCCTCCGGCTAGGTGGTTTCCTCATGACCGCCTGTTCGGCTGTTGCGCCGACGGTGACCTCTCGGGTCATCAAAAGCAACCTACACGTCAGCTCGGAGCTCGTCGAGCAGCTAGATCCAATGGAGCTCTCTTCCGTAAACGAGCTCTTGGATCGCATCGCCGCCCTGGGGGTCGCTACGGATTACGACCAGGTTGGGCTTAAACCCGATCTAAGAGAAATTAACTCTCCCCAAGTCACCCACCACGTTGCCGTGGTAGAGGCGCAGTGCGGCGACCCTTCATCTATTTTAAGGACTAGCTACGTCCGAATTCCCGACTCCTCCAAGCCGGATACCCGCGGAGAGGAGGATGTAACTCAAGACCTGAGCTTAGGATCAGGCAACGGGCTAGATTCGTTGGACAACATCCAAGAATCCGAACTTCAGAGTTCGGAAACTCTTCGGCCTCCGAATCTTGGATTGGGTGAGGTTTCAGATTCAACGACACCCGCCCACCCGAACATAAGCGATCTCTCCCAAATCAGGCAGAGGCCCGAGGAAACAGTACATCATTACTGGGCCAGATTCCTCCTGGTTATGAACAGGATAAAGGATTGCCGCGAGGGAGACGCAATCTCAATTTTCTGCAGTAATTGCACGGACGAGGGAATCCTTAACGCCGTAAGTCGTCGTGATATTACACGCTTCGCTGACTTGGCGTCCATAGTACAAAAATACTGTGCGATGGAAAGCGCCTGGAAAACCGAAATAAAATTTTGGGATAATCCGGCCTTGAATAGTAATCCCGTCCGAACTAAGAGGGTGCATCATCATAGGACACCCGGGATAAACACCAAAAAGCCAAAACCCTCTACAGGGCATGGAACCGTACTGGAAAGGTGGCTTGATGGACCCTGTAGAATCCACAGTACAGAGGACGCCACACCAACTCACAGCCTTAGAGCATGTTGGATACTCCGGCAGGTGGCCAAAATTGGCGAGGACCTCTTAATTCTGGAGGCCGCAGAAAGCCAGCCCGAGGACACCAGTACCGTTCTCACAGTCTTCGAGACTTTCGCATCAAACAATATGCGAAAAAGAACACTCCGCAGCCTCGCCGAAGTCTATCAAGTTGCAACAATAAATCCATGGAGCGACACTGCCTATTACCTTCAACGCAAGTGATGAACCTAGATTCCGAACAGCCCGAGCACCAGCCGCATTGGTCCTCAGTCCCATAGTGGACGGCTTTCGCCTCACCAAGGTGCTCATGGATGGAGGCAGCGGACTGAACCTCATTTATGAGGAAACCCTTCAAAAAATGGAAATAGACTGGAACCGCATCGAGCGAAGCAGCACAACCTTTAGAGGAATAATCCCCAGTCGGGAAGCGCGCTGCACAGGAAAAATCACACTAGATGTGGTGTTCGGCACGCCGGATAATTACAGGTCCGAAGAAGTCACGTTTCAGGTGGCCCCGTTCAAAAGCGGATATCACGCTTTACTGGGACGGGAAGCATTCACAATCTTCCAAGCAATACCCCATTACGGGTACATGAAGCTTAAGATGCCCGGGCCGAACGGAATTATCACTCTAGCTAGTGATCCGGACATAGCACTCCGCGCCGAAAACAAGACGGCCGCATTAGCCCTTGAGGCACTATCCGAAGCCTTAGCGGCCGAGGAACTGACTGCGCTGCGCTCCACGGTTAACAGGGATGATGTGATACTCGACAAAAGATCCAAATCCACATCCTTCAAGCCAGCTGACGAAATAGTCAAATTCCAGGTCCATCCAACGGACCCCAATAAAACAGCTTCATCGGGGCACGACTGAACCCTGATGTAGACGCCGCACTGCGAGAGTTCCTACGAGAGAACTGGGACATTTTCGCCTGGCACCCTTCAGACATGCCAGGGATCCCACGCAGGCTGGCCGAACACAGCTTAAATATCCTAAAAGGATTCAAACCTGTCAAACAAGCCCTTCGGCGTTTTTCCGAACCCAAGAGACAGGCTATGGGAGAGGAGCTAGCCAAGCTATTGGAGGCCGGATTCATAGAGACATAAAACATCTGGACTGGCTAGCAAACCTTGGTGATGGTACCAAAGAAGGACAAATCCTGGCGCCTGTGTGTCGATTTTAAAGACCCTCAACAAGCCTTGCCCAAAGGATCCCTTCCCCCTCCCTCGTATCGATCAAATTATCGATGCCACCGCATGACACAACTCGTTGTGTTTCCTCGACGCATACTCCGGATACCATCAAATCAAGATGGCAGAATTAGACCAAGCCGCAACAGCATTCATCACACCATACGGCCCATTCTGCTTCAACACAATGCCCTTCGGGCTGAAAAACGCCGGCGCAACATATCAGCGCATGATCCAGACATGTCTGGCAAATCAGATCGGCAAAACAGTGGAGGCGTATGTGATGATGTGGTCGTCAAATCAAGACATGTCGAATCTCTAGTAGACGACTTGAGGCTTACATTCGATAACCTCCGAAAATATGACATCAAGCTCAACCCGGAAAAATGCGTCTTCGGCGTTCCAGCCGGAAAGCTCTTGGGCTTCATTGTATCCGGTAGAGGAATTGAAGCAAATCCAGCCAAGATCCGAGCTTTGTCACAATTGGATATCCCAAAGGACCTCAAACAAATACAAAAATTAACCGGATGTGTGGCGGCTTTAAGCCGCTTCATCTCCCGCTTGGGAGAAAAGGCACTACCCCTCTATCGCCTCCTTTCGGCGCACCGAACACTTCGAGTGGACGGATGCCGCCACGGCCGGACTTGATGAAATAAAAGCCATATTTGGCAACAAACCCAGTCCTGGCCACGCCAAACACCGGCGAACCTATGTTATTGTACATTGCAGCAACACATCAAGTTGTCAGCGCAGTGCTCGTTGTCGAGCAGGAAACGGATGGACACAAATTCCCCCTTCAAAGGCCAGTCTACTACGTATCCACTGTCCTCACTCCATGCAAATCACGGTACCCACATTATCAAAAGATTGCATACGCGGTATTCATGGCATCCCGGAAGCTACGACACTACTTTCAAGAGTGTTCCATAACAGTAGCCTCGGAAGTACCACTCAACGATATTATCAACAACCGCGATGCAACGGGCCGGATTGCAAAATGGGCCATCGAGCTTCTCCCGTTTGATATAACCTATAAGCCACGGCGAGCTATTTAAATCGCAAGTTTTGGCGACTTCGTCGCAGAATGGACGGAGGCCGAGCTCCCTAAAGAGTACGGCACATATTCAAAACTGGAATTATGCATTCGACGGCTTCCAAAAATGTTGGCGGACTGGGGCTGGCGGCGTCCTGACGTCCCCCACAGGAGGACACAGTCCAATATGTGCTCCAATCATGGTACATGGATTCCAAACAATGCAGCGAATATGAGGCCCTCCTACATGGTCTCCGGATAGCAGTATCCATGGGTATCCAGTGCCTAGAGGTACGCGGGGATTCAAACCTCGCGATATCCCAAATAAATGGAGACTTCGACGCCAAGGACCCAAAAATGGCAGCTTACCGCAACGCCGTCCTAAAAATGTCAGCTCGGTTCGAAGGGCTGGAGTTTCACCATATAGCCCAAGAAAACAATCAAGCAGCGGACGTCCTGGCACGCATCGGAGCAAAACTGTCGATGCAGTCCCCCCCAACATTCTTTTTGGAAAGATTGTTCAAGCCATCTGTAGCATGGGAGGGGGAACCCGAAAATAACAGCCCGGACCCAGCCGCACTACTCGACGCCGAACAATCTGACACAATTGGAGGCTCTGCCAATGAAATTACACCTTCAGCCCACGTAATAATGGAGGTCATCGCCTCGTGGACAGAACCATTCCTAGCCTACCTTACTAGGCAGGAACTCCCGAAGGATCAAAACGA
>NC_053026.1:537331847-537482798 GCF_003073215.2 Triticum urartu | reverse complement strand
TAATACGTTTGATGGCAATCAAGGCCCAGGCGGCGGCTCGGGAGCTGGCGGCTTTCATGGCCCGGGCGGCGGTTCAGGATCCGGTTTTCAGGGAAGCCAGGGTGGTTATAATCAACAACAGTCTAGTCAAGGAGGTCAGCAGCAGCAGTCGGGTTATCGGAGTCATCCAAAACAGCTAAACAGTGGGCAGTATCACGTGTTCACCACAAGTTTGTGTAAACGTGATCAGAAAATTCATAAGAGGGCTGTGAATTCTGTTGAGCCGGCAGTCCCTCGTTACTTGAGGTGGTTGGAATAGCCTATTGTCTGGAGCAGGGAGGATCACCCTCCCCGGGTTGATAATCCGGGTCAACTGGCCCTGTTGGTGGCACCGCAGGTTGGTGGTTATAAATTTACTAAGGTGCTCATGGATGGAGGGAGCAGCATCAACATCCTCTATTACGAGACCTTTCGGCGCATGGGCTTAATTGACAAAAATTTAAAGACTTCCAACACCGTCTTCCATGGAGTGGTGCCTGGTAAGTCGGCGTATCCTGTGGGTAAGATTGAGCTAGAGGTGGCCTTTGGAGACGAGCATGATTCTAGGGCGGAAAAGTTAACTTTTGAAGTGGTAAAAATCAAGAGTCCATATCACGCTTTGTTCGGGCGGCCGGCTTATGCCAAGTTCATGGCGCGGCCGTGTTATGTTAATTTACAGCTCAAGATGCTGGGTTACAAGGGTACCATCACTGTGCATGGAAGCCGAAAGGTGGCCCTGGAATGCGAAGAAGGCGATGCGGCTTATGCCGAGTCTGTCTGTGCAGCAGAGGAGCTCAAATTTTATCAAGATAACGTTGACCCGGCGGATATGACCTCCCTCAAGAAGCCGACTATGGAGCATGACCCGGCCATGAAGTTTAAATCGGCTGCAGAGACTAAGCTTGTTGATTTTACTCCGGGCGATTCATCTAAGCAATTCAGCATCAGTGCCAACTTGGATCCTAAATAGGAAAGCGCTCTCATCGAGTTCATCCGTGAGAACCGGGACATCTTTGCATGGAAGCCTTCTGACATGCCGGGTGTACCGAGAGGACTCGCTGAGAACACTCCTAATATTGATCCGAAGTATAAGCCGGTCAGGCAGTTTCTGCGGTGATTCAATGAGGAACGATGAAAAGCTATAGGAGAAGAGGTCGCCCGGCTCTTGGCGGCTGGGTTCATTGTCGAAGTGTTTCACCCGGAGTGGTTGGCTAACCCGGTGCTCGTGCTCAAGAAAAACGGCACCTGGCGGATGTGTGTGAATTACACGGACTTAAATAAGGCTTGTCCGGCTGATCCTTTCGCTCTCCCCCGTATTGATCAAATCATTGATGCTACGGTGGGTTGTGCGCGTTTGAGCTTTTTGGATGCTTACTCTGGTTATCATCAGATCAAGATGGCAGTTAAGGACCAGGAGAAGACGGCTTTCATCACTCCGTTTGGAGCCTTCTGCTATGTGTCTATGCCTTTTGGGCTCAAGAGTGCCCAGGCGACTTATCAACGGTGTGTACAGAATTGTCTCCACAATCAGATTGGGCGCAATGTTCATGCTTATGTGGATGACATAGTGGTGAAATCCAGAGAGGCGGAAACCTTGATATCTGATCTCAGAGAAACCTTTGACAATCTTCGGGTTTACAAAATAATGCTTAACCCGGAGAAGTGTGTATTTGGTGTGCCTACAGGCAAGCTTTTGGGATTCTTGGTCTCAAACAGGGGCATCGAGGCTAATCCGGAGAAGATTAAGGCAATCACTTCTTTGGCTAAACCGGCATGTATCAATGATGTTCAGCGACTGGCGGGTCGTGTTGCCGCTTTAAGCTGGTTCATAAGCCGGTTAGGTGAGAAGGCCCTACCGCTGTACCAACTGATGAAGAAGGCAGACATCTTTGTCTGGAGTAATGCTGCTAATGCTACTTTTGAGGATTTTAAGAGGTAGTTATCTGAGCCGCCAGTTCTTGCAGCTCCCATTGACAAAGAGCCTTTGCTGTTATATGTGGCTACTAATTCACGAGCCGTCAGTGTGGCAATTGTGGTAGAGCGCAAGGAGGCTGGTAAGGAACATCCGATTCAATGGCCGGTTTATTATGTCAGTGAGGTACTCATCGAGTCAAAACAAAGATATCCTCATTGGCAGAAACTTGTTTACGGGGTGTTCATGGCAAGCCGGAAGCTGAAGCAATACTTCCAAGGTCACCCTATCACTGTGGTAAGTTCTGCCCCCTTGGGAGACATTATTTAGAACAGAGAGGCTACAAGATGAGTCGCCAAGTGGGCCATCGAGCTCGGGCCTCATGGTCTGAAGTACGTACCATGCACTGCCATTAAGTCTCAAGCTTTGGTGGATTTCATCAACGACTGGACAGAGCTACAGGCACCTGAGGAGAAGCCCGATAACACTTATTGGACTATACACTTTGATGGGTCCAGACAGTTGGAAGGCTCGGGGGCTGGAGTCATGTTAACTTCCCCTCGAGGTGACAAATTTTGTTATGTGCTCCGGCTTATGTTTCCTTGTACTAACAATGCAGCTGAGTACGAGGCCCTACTCCATGGTCTCCGGATGGCCAAAGAGATGAACTTGAGCCGGGTAAGATGCTTGAGAGACTCAGACCTTGTGGCTCAACAGGTGTCAGGCAAGTGGGACTCTAAAGATCCCCTTATGGCGGCTTACCGTCGTGAAGTCGATGCTGTGGCTGGACATTTCAAGGGTTATATGGTGGAACACATTGATCGAAGGAAGAACGAGGCGGCTGATGCCTTAAGCCGGCTGGGGTCTCAGCGTAAGCCGGTGCCGCCTAACACCTTTCTTGATGTTTTGCATAATCCTTCTATTAAGTTACCTACAGAGGAAGATCTGGCAATACCAGACCCAGAGGCACAGCTGGTGGCGGCTCTCCACGTTATCCCGGATTGGACAGTGCCTTATTTGGCTTACATGACCCGGGGAGAGTTTCCTGAAGATGAGACCTTGGCAAGACAAATCGCCCGGCGGTCCAAGTCCATGACAATTGTCAATGGCGAGTTACATCACGTACTACAGCGTCGCTGGAGCATTTCAACGTTGCGTGTCACCTACAGAGGGTCAGGAGATCCTTCGTGAGATTCATGAAGGCGATTGTGGTCATCACGCCGGCTCAAAATCTCTTGTGGCCAAAGCTTTCCGTCATGGGTTTTATTGGCTGACGGCTCATGCTGATGCAGAAGACCTGGTCAGTAAATGTGATGGATGTCAGAAATTCTCATGACGAGCCCATGTGCCGGCTCAAGAATTGAGGATGATTCCAATTACTTGGCCGTTTGCAGTCTGGGGGCTTGATATGGTCAGGCCTTTCAAAAGGTCTAAGGATAAAAAGACGCACCTCTTGGTGGCGGTTGACAAGTTCACAAAGTGGGTGGAGGCGGAGCCAGTCAGTAAGTGTGATGCAACCATGGCGGTCCAGTTTATGAAAAAGGTGATTTTTCACTTTGGTTTTCCACTCATCATTATAACTGATAATGGCACTAACCTCTCCAAAGGAGCTATGGAAGAGTTCTGTCAACGAGAGCATATCCGGCTTGACGTTTCAGCTGTGGCTCACCCTCAATCCAATGGTCAAGCAGAACGAGCTAATCAGGCAATCTTGAGGGGTATCAAGCCCCGTCTCTTGGTCCCCTTGCGGCGGACGCCGGGTTGTTGGGTGGAGCAGTTACCTTCTGTACTTTGGAGCATCAATACTACACCTAACAGATCTACGGGTTACACGCCTTTCTTTATGGTGTATGGAGCAGAGGCGGTCCTGCCAAGTGACATCCGTCATGACTCACCCCGTGTGGCGGCTTATGTTGAGGAAGACAATGAAAAATCTCGGCAAGACGCACTTGACCTGTTGGATGAAGAGCGAGACTTGGCAATAGCCCGCTCGGCGATTTACCAGCAAGACCTGCGCCGCTACCACAGCCGCCGGGTTAGGTCCAGAACCTTTCAGGAAGGCGACTTAGTGCTCTGACTCATCCAGGATCAATCTGACATGCACAAGCTATCCCCTCCTTGGGAAGGACCCTTTGTGGTCAGCAAGAATCTGAACAACGGATCATACTACCTTATCGACGTTCGGGAGCACAAAGACTCACGTAAGTCGTTGGAGGAGACCCGTGGGCCATGGAATATCGCTCATCTTCGGCCTTATTATACTTGGGCCATCGGCTCTAATGTGTATATACTTATACTATGTATATTACATAAAGCAATAAAGCAGGACCTCTGTCCTTTTTTCCACTCCCAAAAAAGGTTTATGTGTTTTCTTTGTCAGGTGGTGGAGATAACCAAGGAGAAGCGGGTCATATCTAAATCCGGCTTTCCTTTGGTCCGGCTTATGATCATATCTGAATCTAGCCGTGATCACTTGGGGGCTTCTTGTTCAAACATAGGTCATATTCAAACCAAAGAGAACATAGATGTCGATACCCACTTGTTCGGCATACTGCCAAACCCACTTGCGGGCTTCTTGATCATATTTGAATCATAGCTTAACCCCTTTGGGTCTGACGTGGATCGTATTCGAATCAGCGTCATTAAACAACTCTTGTGGTCACTTGGGGGCTTCCTGTTCAAACATAGGTCGTATTCGAACCAAAGAGAACATAGCTGTCGATACCCACTTGATCGGCATCGCCACAGCCACTGGGGGCTAACAGATTGTATCCGAATCTTAGCTCAACCCCTTTGGAACGGTTCACTAATCGTATTCGAATCAGAAACCCTTGAATTTTGTTCATCATATTTTACAAGTATCAACATTGGATATCTTGCGACCCTCTTGAAAATACAATGGAATACATTGCAATCCTCCAGGATTAATATTGGTTACATCAGGTTGTTAAGTACCAGGTGAACTTTTATGTGCCAATTTTCAGGAGTTAAACTTACGCTCAGGGGTTGGCTTATATAAGCCGGAAAAGCAGCCGCAAGCATCACATGGCAATGCAAGACATTTCTGCAAAGGACATAACAGATTCGTATAAACTACAAAGTGCATAGTGACGGCGTCTTATGCAAGTATTAAGGGCCATAAGCATGCGCAAAGGCATAGCAAAACTCAAAGTATTTTCTACTCTGTTATAAGACTGCCCGAGTCTGAATGATGCGGCATTGTTTTTCTACAACGACATAAGCAGGTGGCGCCTGGCAATCTACTCTTGGGGTTGACTTGAAGCCTCCGGGATATCCTTCTCCGCCTCTCCGCCGACTGCTTTGTCCTGGAAGGATGATGAGGCCCAGTCAATGCCACTCAAGGCCTCAAACTCAGCTTCATCATCTATTAAACCGGTTGGGTCGACTTCAGGGGCAAAGGTGTGCTTACGGATTGGAGGGATCAAGCTGACATCGTCATTATGCGGCGTGGGGATTCTCCGATTCTCCTTGTCATAACCCGGCTGACACTTGGTGAGGTCAGTGTCGTTTCTAATTTGAGTGGCCATAGGGCGTATATCCCTCACGCAGGTGGTGAAATCCTTTTCATCAAATGGAGTGCCATCCTCCTTTAAACTTGGATACCCAAGAGCGATGTCGGCCGGGTCTAGCTCTGGTAACCAGGCTTTGGCCCGACTCAAAGCGGCTATTGCTCCGGCTCTTGCTTGGGCCCATCTCAACTCTTGAATCCGCTGAGGAAGTACAGCAAGCCGTTGTAACACATCTTGCAAGAGGTGGGGCACATCATTTGATAAGGCTACAATGGCCAAGGCACGTTGTGACCCGATGTACAGTTGCTCTACTAGAGTATACACCGCCTTCAGTTTGATCAGCATATTCTGCTTGAGGTTTGTGCTCCTGGGGCCTATATTGGTAAGTATAAGGTAAACCTTAGGTAAAAATTGAAGGAATATTTACAATATTTAATGCTTGCTTAAGATAACTTAACAAAGATCGCTGAGACCATCCGAGATATCTGGCGTTGTAAGCCGGTCAGTTCGGCTGTTGCGTTTGCCAACGACGCATCTGCTGTCTCGGCCCGGTTCACCAGTCCGGCCTTTTCGTCAATCCAAATTTTCTTCTCTGACTCAAAATTTTTCTTCAGCTTCTCTTGTTCAGAGACGCTGGATTCAAATTTGGAGTTGGCCTTTTGAATTTCAATCTCCTGGGCTGCTAGGCGGTTCTTCAGGTCAGCAATCTCCGATTCAAATTGACTTATGGTGGCCTGCATTGCACCGGATAGTAGTCAAGATTACGGTAAATAATATTAAGTCCCAAGCACTTTGCAAGCAAAGATACTTGACACTTGGGGGCTAATGTATACCGAAGCTTTCTAAATTATTAAGCCGGTCCTGGATATTAAGTCCCAAATACTTTGCAAGCAAAGATACTTGGCACTTGGGGGCTAATGTGTATCGCAAGTTAAAGGTATTGTGTTACATCCGGTTTAAATATTTTTTTTCTTTAAGCCGGGCAAGCACCTCTAACAATTTTTCTAAGTCTACAGCATATTTATTCATAAGCAATAGACTTGGGGGCTGGTACAGTAAGTATGATTGAAAGTAAGGAAGCATAAGTCATACCTCAGATTTTTGCTGTATTTGCTTCACCATGTCAATTTCCAGGTCACGGCTGTTTTGCACCTGGTTGATATAGCCCGAGACGATCTCTCCAATACTTAAATGAGTATAGTCGGTGATATCCATCTTGGCCTTACGGCGTTCTAGCAACTCCTCTTTAGACGAGCATTTGGCAAGGATGGTGGGCCTGGCCGGCTCAACGAATTGAGC
This sequence comes from Triticum urartu, assembly GCF_003073215.2. Taxonomy (NCBI): domain Eukaryota; kingdom Viridiplantae; phylum Streptophyta; class Magnoliopsida; order Poales; family Poaceae; genus Triticum; species Triticum urartu. The sequence goes on along the minus strand of NC_053026.1, from coordinate 537,476,039 downwards.
CTTGAGAAATTCCACTTCTGGGTCAGCCGTTTTGACTGGGCTAGGTACCTCCGGGTTAACAGAACCATCAAGAATATCTTGAGCCGGCTCAGGTGGCGGTTGATGTGTGGAAGAGTCGGGAGCAGCTATACCCTGTTCCGGTTCAGTCACCACTGGGGTTTGGGCCGGTTTATCCTTCTTGGTTTTCTTCCTGGGCTTAACCTACACGCTGTGGGCAAAGCAGAGAAATGAGTAAAGAAACATGAAGAAAGAAAAACATAAGGTCAATAAATTGATATTACCCAGGGGCAGTCTTAAAAGCCGGCATGTTTGATTGCATGGACTCGCCAGATGAAGGAGAGGTATCCTTGTAATTGGAGTCAGATGAATTGAGAGGTTGACGGATTAGACCCGCCAAAGGTAAAAAGGGTTATAAGTTGGAGATAACCTTAGTCCGACGCTTCCGGGTTGTGTCAGGCAGGCCGGAAGATAGCTCTGCATCCTTGCTGGTCCGGGTCTGCCTCCGGTTTTCAAATTATTGTTGCTTCAAAAGAAAGTCAGGATCTTGGTAAGCCAAAGGGTGTGAAAAACTTACTTTCCGGGTTACTCTTCGAATTTTCTGACGCGGCCGAAGCTCGGAGTCGGAGGAGATTATAGTTACCTCTTTCTCGACGGGTTGGCTGTTGCCCGTGTCTTCCTGAAAGAAGGTTAATATCACTAAGGTAGTGATAAAGGATAAAGGGAAATTAAAAAGTTACCTCTTCCTCATTATCATCAGAATCATCAAGCTGAAACAGCTCAGAAGCGCTTGGCTTCCTTTTCCTTGAAGTGGTGGGCTTGGCAGTTTTCCTTTCGGCTCTCTTGGCCGCCCTGGCTTGCTTGGCCGCCTCATGATCATATTGGATTTTCCAGAAGTTATCATTTGCCTATAAAAGGTTATAAAGGGTTATGCGTAAGAATACAGTATAACATGATAAAAAATAACCCGACAGCTGGAAACTTACTGCAGGGGCCGGGTTCTTCTTGCAAAAAGGAAGTAAGCCGAAGGTGTTACTATTCACTGTGCCCTCTTTCAACAAAGACTGAGTTGTAGCTTCCACTACGTCATCTGGTAAGTCGTCAGGACTATGACGCTGAGGGTCATCTTTCTCACCTGAATAATTACACATTAAGCCGGGGCGGCGACTTAACGGAATTATTCTCCAAGCAACCCAGACTCGGACCAGGTCAATGCCATCTAAGCTGTTCCCTAAAAGAGCTTTAATCTTCTTGATCTTGGGGGTGAGTGGCAGACGTTCAATAGCAGTCAACTTATCCGGCAGCGGGTGAGTAGGTTCAAGGCGCAATGTACGGAAGCCGGGCAGCAGATTTTCACCAGCTGGAGAAGTATCTTGGCAGTAGAACCATGTCCGGTTCCAGTCCTTTGGATGACTCAGCAATTCAGCATAAGGGAACAGGCAGTCTCTCCGCCTTTGAATCGATATGCCACCAAGCTCCAGACTGGGCCCATTGGCCCGCTCATTCTGCCGGTTCAAATAGAACAATTCCCTGAACAAAAGTAGGCTGGGTTCTTCTCCAAGGTAGACCTCACAGAAAACTTGGAAGTTGCAGATATTTGACACGGAATTGGGCCCGATGTCTTGAGGTCTTAAGTCAAAGAAGTGCAAAACTTCTCTAAAGAATTTTGAACCGGGAGAAGCAAATCCCCAGCTCATGTGATCGGTAAAAATGATCACCTCCCCTTCCTTGGGTTGAGGTTTCTCTTCAGACGGGTCAGGAGCACGATAAGACATGACATCCTTCTTGGGCAGATGGCCAGACTTTACAAACTCGGGCAGTTTGCTCTCTGTAACAATGGATGGGACCCAGTTGCAGGTAACCGGAGGTTTAACAGCTTTGGGTGCCATTGGGTAAATTGAAGCCTACAACAAGATAAAGGAAATTTTCCGGTTTATTATAACCCAGAGAATAAACATTATTGGGTTATTTAAGATGGCGGCTTAAGAAGGGGCCTAATGACATACAGGTAACTATGTGATAATGTTTAACAGCTGCAGGTATTAAAGATGATTAAGGTTTTCTTAAGTCGCCAGAGGCAAGCGGTGCTGACAGCCGGTATTATCTTAAACCGGTTACACGGACTACTATGGCTGAAACGGAATCAACGGACACAGTTTTTGGCTAAGTGTGGAGCAAACAGGTTTCACAAATTGCAATTATTATTTTGGATCAAACGATGCTCTGGAAAGGAAAATTTTCTAGACCTAAAACAGTACAGGGAAGTTCATATACTCAAGGAGGGCTTCCAAAACAAGGAAATGAGATCTGTTTTCATACAGAATAAGCACACAACATCCTCCGCAGCAGTTCTATGTGGTTTTTACGATCTGAACAAGGTATTAGAGGTAAGAACTAATGGAGGTTGCGTCGGGTGACGATGAACATCGACGAACTCAAGACAGTACTAATGCAGATCTGAGAAAGGGGGGAAAGAGAACTCACCGATGTGGAAGAATTGCAGAGGGTTGCCGTTGTTCTCTGGTCAAAAAACAGGGTGATGCAGCGGCCTGAGTCGGTGAAGACGAGGTTTCCGACGGTGGCGGCAGCGGAGCTCGAGCGGCAGAAGAGGGAGTGCGAGGAAGAAGACGACCAGAGGAAATGAAAAAGACCTAGGTCGCGCATATTTATAAGGAGGACCGACTGAGACGGCAAGAGAAACGAGGAGACCAAGACATCATTATCCAGCGGCCCCGACGACTCGATTTTCGGGAGGTTCAGTAAAGGCAAAGATCCGTTGAAGATATGATGAATTAAAATATAAGTTTTTATTGAAGATGACATCACGATGATTTAACCCGGAGCCAGAGGATGACGTCACGACGGGTTACAATTTTCATGCAAGACAGAAGACTAAAGGCCAGTTCATAAGGTTCTCAAGGATTGACATGAACCGGTTCAAATCAATCTGGGGCCTAATGTTGGGGATATGACTATTTGTGTAAGCCATCCAGGAGGGGCCGGGTTACGCAAATAGAGGTTCATCAGAAGCCCGAGACCAAGGCATGAAGATGGCGGTTCACTAAAAGGCTTAAAGGCCCACAGGCGACTCTGAGGCCCGTAAAGATAAACCGCCATGATGGTATAACTTGTACTGTAAGGTAGAAGTAACTAGTCGCCGAGACGGACACTGTTTATGAGCCGTCCGGGACTCTGTAGGCCACAGGGCATCAACCCGTGTATATAAGGGGACGACCCGCCAGCGGCTTAGGGCGAGAAAGAACTGATCGAGAGCCAGGCATAGCATATCTCGCTCCCTGGTCATCGAAACCTCAAGCAATTCCAACCCAACTAGACGTAGGCCTTCCTTCACCGTAAGGGGCTGAACTAGTATAAACCTCGCGTGTCCTTGTCCCGATTAACCCCTTTAAGCTTCCTAGTTGCGATGGCTCCACGACTAAGTCCTTGAAAAGGACATCTGCCGTGAAAATTCCACGACAGAAGACGAGCTAGCAGCCCTTCGAATTCATATGAGCAATAACCAGAGCAAAGGAAATGAAGGGGATGGTGGCGCAAGTGCTAGTAGCCAACATGGAGGAGCAGGGCTTAACCTTGAGGCGATCCAAAGAATGATCGCTGAAGGGGTAAAGTCGCAATTAATGCAAACTCAGTACTCGATGCGGCCAGGGTATGTTAAGCCGTACCCACCTGATGTGGACCTAGTTCCTTTCCGAACAAATTACAGGCAGCTGCAGTTTAGTAAGTTTAACGGGAGTGGATCTCCCCATGAGCACATAGCACACTTCCTTGCTTCTTGTCAGTATACAGCTAACAACGGAGCACTTCTCCTTAGGCAGTTTGTACAGACATTGTCTGGGCCTGCCTTCACTTGGTACAACAAGTTGCCTCCAAGCTCTATAAAAACGTGGGAACAAATGCAAAACTCATTCCTCGAGAGGTATTATAGCACACAGAGGACGGTGGGCATAAATGAGTTGACCCAAACTGAACAAGGGTTCAACGAGAGGGCGGCTGATTTCATAAATAGACGGAGAAACCTAAGTCTTCATTGCCCACAGCCAATCATTGAGCCAGAAGCAGTGCGCATGTGCATGAACAATCTCCGCTCAGAAGTGGCTGTCCAGTTACAAGGAGTGAGGCCCCTCACTTTTGAAGAGTTAGCTTCAAAATCCATGGATATAGAAAATTTTATGTAGCTTGTCGCTCGTCGAACAAAAACAATGTTCAACAAGCCTACAGACAAAGGTGGTCAGCGTGAAAAGTTGCCGATGAAACCCAAGTCTGCACAAGTCATGGAGACAACGACGGTAAAACCTCAGTTCCAGCCCAGAAGATCACCTATAGGGAATCAAGGGCAGCGAGATGCACAGGTCAGTAGGAGACCAACTCTCAGCGAGCGACAAAACAGGGAGTATTCTTTTCCTGTAGAAGAAATTGATGACCTTTTTAATGGTTTAAAGGAGTTAAGTCTTATAGAACTTCCCAAGCCTAAAAGGCTAGAGGAAGCTTCAAAATTTCATGACCCAAATTTTTGTCACTACCATCGCATTTTGGTCCATACACTCAAAGATTGCTTTGTTGTGAAGAATATCATACAGAAAATAGTCGATGAGGGGACCATTGATACTGATCTTCTCAAAAGCTTAAAGAAAGGAAAGAAGATGGCTACAACAAATGTTGCCACTCTTCAAGATAGCTCGGTGAGTTGCACATCTTCAAATATGAGGCCAACTTATGATGATATGATTTTTACATCAGGATATGAATTTACCCCAATTATCTCTTCAGGCTTCCTCCCGTACCTCGGTCATAGGACCACGTCCCAGGGTCAGCGTAAAAGAGAGGCTCACATTCCCTGCAGCCGTGATGGATGGCCCAGTGTACCAGCTTCTCAAGAACCCCAAGATTGGAGGGAACAGCGGCCAAAACGCCGTGTACTACCCCGAGTGATGGAAGATGTTGCTCCTCTGTGCTTCGTACCAAAGAAATATCAGCATCTGGCGAAGCGCATGAAGGTTCCGCCTGGTGAATAATTCAACGTTCTCACTATAGGTGTGTTTGAGGATGATAGCGAGTCTCTTCACTTCCCCGAAGAAGATGCGCCAGAAGTGGATCAGGTCCACCTTAGATCAGGTCACCAGTTAGCTGACCCACATCCTCCACCTAGAAAGGAGCCTAGGATAAAAGATGTAACTGAGAATGAGACAATTGACCCGCCTTCTAAGGTGTCGGTCAAGTATGATGTAATCTATCATTTAAAGAAAATACCAGCTATGCTTTCTGTGTATGATGCTTTGTCTGTTTCCTCGGATTTACGTAAGGCACTAGTTACAGCATTGTCATTTCCTGAAGATTATAGAGTGGAAGTCTCACAGACTGAAGCCCAATTAAATGATGTGTTAAATATTACATTCACGGATGAGGACATGTTGTTAGGAGCAAAGAAGCATAACAGACCTCTTCTTATGTTTGGTGAGATTAACGACTTGCCAACAAATCGCATAATGATAGATGGTGGATCCGCCAAAAATTTGTTGCCTCTGCGTACTTTGAAAAGGATTGGATATTCCCCTAAGGATTTGAGTCGGTCAAATGTGGTCATTCACGGCATTAACCAGTCAGGTCAAGAGGCCATGGGTACCATTTCCTTGGTACTAAAAATGGAAGCATTATCTACATACGTGAGATTCCATGTGATTGATGCAGCAATATCTTACAATGCACAGTTGGGCCGACCATGGTTGCATGAAAATCAGGTTGTGCCATCTACACTCCATCAGTGTGTCAAGTACAAAGAGCAATATGGAGAAACAGTAAGAATATTTGCAGATAAGAGACCATTCACCGTAGCTGAATCTTTCTACGCCGATGCTAAATTCTACTTTGAGCCTGTTGAAAAAGTACACAAGCCAAGGCCTGTAGTAGTACCTGAATCAAATATGGTAATGAAAAATGCTACAGAATCCTCATCTGGCCGAAAGATTTATCATTATATACCAAGTGACCAAAGGAAAGAGGGTGACCCAATATTCCGTGTCATCGATAAATCATCTGTTAAAAGAGGTACCAAAATGCCTATGCTCTTACCTCCTTTGGTTCAACATAAAATTGAGCAAGATAAAGAGAAGTTGCATGAGTGTGAAAATAAAAATAAAAATGTGGTTCATATCACCTTGGAAAATAAAGATGATGAGTCATTGCCTATTTCTCTGTACGATAGCTGAGTTTTGTATATGATGCAGAGAATGGGATATGATACTCTCACTGGCCCGTCGTTGTGCGATGGCCGGGGGCAGCGAGCGCCATTTAAAAAGGCGTTGTCCCGAGAACAACTCGAAGCTCTACATGAGGGCCAGCCTTTGGAAGAAAAAAGATATGGGCTGGGCTATGATGTTTGCATGACCTCGACACATGGGCTGGGCTATGAGCTTGGCATGACCTCGACTGAATTTGTAGACCCAACTGAGGCATCCCCACAAATGGAGGATGGTAATCAGCCAACTATTGATGACTTGGAAGAAATAAATATTGGGACAGTCGAGGATCCGCGACCGATTTTTATTGGCGCACGTCTGTCCAAAGAGAAGAAAGAGGAATATCATAAGTTCCTTTTTGTGAACAAAGATGTCTTCGCCTGGACTTATGAGGAAATGCCAGGCCTGGATCCGGAAGTGGCGGTGCATCGACTTGCCATGCAAGACGATGTTACCCCAGTGAAACAAACAAAAAGGAGATTTCGACCCGAGCTACTCCCCAACATAGAAGCTGAGGTCGACAAACTTATAGCTGTTGAATTCATTAGGGAAGTTAAATATCCTAAGTGGCTTTCCAATATTGTTCCAGTTAAAAAGAAAAATGGTCAAATCCGTGGGTGTGTAGAGTTTAGGGACTTAAATAAAGCATGCCCTAAAGATGATTTTCCTATACCTATATCCGAAATACTCGTTGATGCTACCATGAACAATGAAATATTTTCTTTTATGGATGGATATTCTGGATATAATCAAATAAAAATGGCGCCAGAAGATGAAGAGCTAACGGTTTTCAGAACGCCCAAAGGCATATTCTGTTATAAGGTCATGCCATTTGGACTAAAAATGCAGGGGCGACATATCAACGAGCGATGACCATAGTTTTAAATAGGTTGTTATATGTAATCGTTGAATGTTATATTGATGACATAGTGGTAAAATCAAAACGTGAAGAAGACCATATGAAACATCTTGCGATGGTGTTCGAGCGTTAACTTGAAAATGAATCCCATGAAATGTGAGTTTCTTCCGGGAAATTTCTTGGTTTTGTGGTCACAAAGAATGGCATCCAAATTGACCCAGATAAAGTAAAAGCGATCGTTAAAATGCCACCACCCACAAACCTACATGAACTAAAGAGTTTCCAAGGTCACCTGGCATATATCAGGAGATTTATCTCAAACTTATCAGGAAGATGTAAACCATTCTCATGTCTCATGAAAAAGGGTGTCTCATTCGAGTGGGACCAAGCATGCCAAAATGCATTCTTGGACATTAAAAAATACCTTATACACCCACCTATCCTGAGTGCACCAGTTAAGGAGCGTCCTCTGATCCTATATACGGCAGCCATGCCTATGTCGTTGGGAGCTCTTTTAGCATAGAATAATGAGTCCGGAAAAGAAATGTCCCTATATTACCTTAGTCGCACCCTCGTGGGGGCTGAGTGCAACTATCCGGACATGGAAAAAATATGTCTCGCATTGGTGTTTGCAGCACAAAAATTGCGCCATTACATGTTAGAGCGTACTGTACACCTCGTATCGAGAGCAGACCCTCTCAGGTACATCTTAAATAAAATGGTGCTTTCAGGTAGACTGGCTAAGTGGGCGATGTTTTTGTCACAATTTGATATAAAGTTTGTGCCACAAAAGGCCATGAAGGGGCAGGCGTTAGCTAAGTTCCTAGACACACATCCAATACCCGATGATTTCCCCATAGATGATGACTTGCCGGATGAAGAGGTGTTCACTACATCAGTTGCTAGTACATGTTGGCAAATGTACTTTGATGGTGCATGTCGACGATCAGGGGCAGGTGCTGGAGTCGTCTTTGTGACGCCAAGCGAAGGGATAATCCCGTACTCATTCACCCTAACTTCAGCGGTTTCAAATAATTCGGCTGAATATGAGGCTTTGATAATTGGGCTTGAATTAGCTCTGAATATGGGGTTAGATTCACTCACTATTTATGGTGACTCTCAGTTAGTGATCAACCAACTACTGGGAACTTACATGGTAAAGAAAGAAGAATTAAGGCCTTATTTCCAACGAGCCAAAGTGCTCATGTCCATGTTTGCTGATCTAAATATTCAGCATGTTATAAGAAGTCAGAATGAAAAGGCTGACGCCTTAGCAGGTTTAGCCGCTAGTATGCCATTAACTTCACATCAAATGATGGACGTTCGTGTTGAAGAATGCAGAATCCTACCTATACTTGCCGAGGAGGAGGAGACGACGACGTCGGTTGCAATGACTGCAGATGTCTACGAGATTGAAGTTGGAGACTGGCGAAGCCCTTTCCTGGAATACTTGCTCCATGGATATTTACCTCTAGACTCGGCAGAAAGGTCAAGACTTCGGAAAAGGTCAGTTCACCACACATGTATAAATGATACCCTATATAGGCGTTCCTTCCATGGCATCCTCCTCCCCTGTTTAGCAGGGAATGAAATTGTGGAAGCCTTAAATGAAGTGCATGCCGGGGTGTGTGGGGCGTATCAATCTGGCCCTAAGTTATATTATCAACTCCGATATCTTGGTTACTATTGGCCTACCATATTTGACGACGGCATGAAATTTGCAAAAAGGTGCCACGAGTGCCAGGTACATGGTAATTTCATACATCAACCCCATGAGTTGTTGCATCCCACAAATATTGCATGGCCGTTCGAAATGTGGGGAATGGACATAGTAGGACCTATTAATCCGCCATCATCAAAGGGCCATAAATTTATCCTAGCTGCCACCGATTACTTCTCTAAGTGGGCCGAGCTTATACCATTAAAAGAGGATAAGGGAGAACACGTGGAACAATTCATAAGAACACAACTCATATATCGCTTTGGAGTTCCTTCTCGTATCATGTCTGATAACGGAGGGCCGTTCAAAAATAAACATGTTGATAAGTTATGTTCGAAATTCAAGATAATTCATAACTATTCCACGGCTTATAATCCAGCAGCTAATGGACAAGCAGAAGCTTTTAATAGAATCCTCTGCAAATTGTTAAAGAAAGTCGTGTCAAGAAATAAGCGTTAGTGGCATGAAAAACTTCTTGAGGCCTTGTGGGCTTATAGAACCACGACACGTACACCAACTGGGATGACACCATACTCCCTTGTGTTTGGAGGAGAAGCAGTTCTACCATTAGAAGTACAAATTACTTCGCTTAGAGTGGCTATTCAAGAGAAACTTTCGGAAGAGGAGGCCATAAAATTACGCCTTGGTGAACTCGAAATGCTTGAGGGGAAACTCCTTCAGGCATTACAAAATTTGGAAGCTTATCAGGCTAGAATGTCCCGTGCCTTTGACAAGCGCGTTAAAAGGAGATCATTCAAGTAAGGAGACCTAGTGCTCGCCGTCATTCGTCCAATGAATGTTACACGACGGATGGGAGGAAAGTTCGAGCCAAAATGGGAGGGTCCCTGCATCATAAAAGAGGTCTACTCTAGTGGTGCATACAGGATAATTTCCCCTGACGGCGAGTATTGCCCGCCACCGATAAATGGAAAATTCCTTAAGCGCTACTATGCTTGAATAAAAAAATGATACTCCATACCCTCATGAGTGTAAACTGGGGCACAAACAAAAAGACTCCAACTACTTACGAGTATAAACTGTGATGGAAAAACAATCGAATCATCATACTTACTCCATACCCTCACGAGTGTAAACCGGGGCACACAAAAAAAAAGATACTCCAACAACTTATGAGTATAAACTGTGATGAAAAAAAGGATCATCCAAAATACTCCACACCCTTACGAGTATAAAGTGATGAACAAAAAATACTCCAATGACTTACGAGTATAAACTATGACTTAAAAAAAAGAGGGTAATAAAAAATATAAACATCAAGCAGGCTCCAGACTTCATCATAAGCTTAAACGTCGTACAAAAAATGGTACGTACATGCATTTATATAAAAAATAGAATAAAAAAATAAGGCTTCATGCCATACACAATGATAGTGTAAATAAATAAGGATGCTTCAACGTCAAAGCTGGCGTACTAGCACATCATGCATAAAATTCGGAGTTTCCACGTGAATAAACAAATTACTACTACATTTGAAGTGAAACTGAGTACTACTGAGCCTAAAATGATTCAAAGGGAAATGATAAACTGAAATGGCTAAATAATAATAAAAAACTAAGTGAAGTCTAGGCCTTCTCAAGGAGCTCGCCAGTTCTGCAGGCTGTTCAACAACTAACTTGCTTCAGTCTTTAATTTTGCCATCTTTTGTTCAAATTCGGCAAGCCTTGTACGCTTGCCGGCGTTGGTGTCCTGTAGACTCTTCACCAAGTCCTTCAGTTCAGATTGATGAGCATTATGTGCTTGTCGGCGCTGTTCCCTCTCTAGTTTAAGCTTCTGCAAACTGGCGGTAGCCTCCTCAAGCTGCACCTTAAGCGCTGCTTCCTGCACCTCCATTTCAGCACACTTCTTGTCTAAGTTAGATAAGTCCCCAATTGCAGCCTTGGAAACTTCATGGCCGGACTTAATTTTAAGCTCGACTTCAGCAGCAGCATGTTCATCTCGCTCGGATCCCTTCGTGAACTCAGTCTGGCCAACCTTCAATTTCTTGGAAAGGTCAATAAGCCCGACCAACATGGCATGCACCTTAGCTACCTCAGGTACTTGCGTGTGCAGCGTCTGAGAAACGCTCTCAAGCATGATGCATCGCTTGGGATCACCAAGGGTAGAGTCGTTCAGTCCTTCGAGGGCTCGTTTCACCACAGTATCTGTGGCATCAATAAACGTGTCTTTGACAAAGCTGCAGTCCATATGTGCGCCTTTCCCTGATACAACCGTCATTACAGGGTCTTGCGAATGGTAACTTTCTTGTTCGCAACCTAAAAAAATAAGTGAAGAGTCGTGAAAATTTGATGATAATGATGGTTCATAGATACGACAATTAAATAAATGCATAAGTAAATAAACTACCGGGTAAAGTTGACAAGAAATCAAGAGCACTAGGGGTAGGGAGCACAGTTTCAGCCACACCAGGGCTGGAGGGTAGACGAGGTGTGCCACACTCGCCAAAGGTACAATCCTCGACGGATAAATCGAAGAGGTCACCAAGGCCATGGTCCTTTTCTCCCGTGAGAACATGGCTAAAATCTTCATCACTAACAAAGTTACTGAATTCAACATCTAAGGACGGACCATCCAATGTTATTGGTTCAGAAAAATAGGATTCTTGGGCGAAATCAAGTTTACGCTTCAAAGGCAGCCTTTCTTCCTGTTCCACATGAGGCAGTGTAGATTCTCTGCGTCTCTTTCCGCTAGCGGATGGGGCAGTGTCTGAGATATCATTATCCACTGATAGCGGATGAGCGGAGGAGGACCCAGCTATGGCATTCTGTTTCAGTACATTACCTCGCCGTAGCTGCAAAAAAACCAAAAAAAAGAGAACTCAAGTTAGTACTAAATAGTACCCGAGACATAATGAAATACGGACACACATGTGTTTGAGCTCACCTCTTTAGACTTCACCGGTTGAGCCGCAACAACATCATTTAAATAATTATAGAGGACCAGTCTCCATTGATCTGTAATAGGCGTTTCTGCCTTCTCAAGGGACTGAACATGTTGGTCACGGTGCTCCATAGATACTCTCCTCACCACCATAAAATCTTTACCAGACAATGGGCGAGGCCTAATATTGTGTTGTAGTGCACACTTATTTTTTATCCTTACATCATAAGGGGTCTTCCCAGTCATGTTGCCATTGCAAAGTTGGCCTAGAATGTCGGCGAAAGGCTTTAGAAATTTTTTCCACCAATTAGCCCATGCTACAGAGAAGTTCCCAACTCGATCATCGTCAGGAAAATAGTGGAATTCTTCAGGGGCCAAGGATAATAGGTGTGACCAAAAAGCATAGGAAATTCCAATTTCTTCTTGAGTATACAGGCTCGTTAGAGGAGAAAAGGGTACAACTTGGTCAAGACGAAACTGTCGTGCCACTCGATCTGGGTGATATGGTTCAGCTATACACACATCGGCGGTGATAGTACCACGCCTCCACGGCAGCATGCCTCGACAAATAGAAATTAAGAAAGACCTCTTGGGTTTGAACACACCTTCCATAGTGAGAGAATAGGGGTTCCAAACAATATTCTTAGAGTCATCGAGGAAAGCATGTGCCTCTTTAGGAGTAAAATGACGTGGCGTCTTAAACATGGTGCTCACCATATTAGGTTGTACCGCCAAAATTCTGGAGCTCGGGAAATTTGGCATTTTTGCTCTGTTTCCATAGGGTTTCTTGAGGTACACGCCCATCCATCCAGCAAGGTAGTGGACCGGCCAAATCCTATGTATGAATGAGGGGCCAATCAGATGAGTACAGATTCGCCGAAGTGAGTAATAAAGGGAGCAAAGAGCAGGTGGGCCCAAAGAGATGCGTCGTCCTAGAGAAATCCATGCCGCCATCACTAATACCCCAGGGCGAATATATGGCCCACCACCAACAACGACGTAGCGGCAAAGCCATATGGCACGAAAAGCCGTAGTGTACACGCGCTGGTCTTCTAAGCTCTTGGTAGCAAAGGAGTTTACTCCACTATTGTGAAAGAAGTCATACCATTCCTTGAAACCTACTTTGCCACCCACAGCAAGCTTGGTCCAAATTTCTAGGAGCCGAGGCAGGAAGTTGGGGTACAAAAGAGTCGAAGGATCCAACTCATCAGCTAGGGGAACATATTCTTCATAAGGTTCACCATCAAGGGGCAACCCCGCGATCTGATGCATATCAAGAAGTGTGACTGTACGCTCGCCAGACGAGAACAAAAACGTGTTGGTGTTGGGATCCATCTCTCCAATAAAGACCTTAAAAGAGAAGGGGAGAAAGAATAGTCGCCTAAAGAGCAATAAATGGCTCCATAGACGTAATCCACACCTTCCTCACACCCCTTCAGATGGGTATGATATTTCTTCAAGACATTAGTACCCCATTCAAGATACCCAAGAGGCATTAGAGCGTATTCAACCTCATGATTCTCCCAGCCTAAACCTTTGGATATCATATGTGTCCCAAGGGTTGAAGCTTCATCAAGTTTGGGCCCAGGTGCGGGAGGTTGATAACAACGACCTGAGAAAGATGGCCCTGCCGTCCATCCACGTGGTCCAAGCTCAGGATGGCCGTGTGGTACGCCTAACTTCGTAATCACTGGATTGGCTAGCTCACTAGTATCAGGTTCAAATAGGTGTTTTTTGGCCAACTATGATAAAGGCATTCTACATGATTCAGATGAAGATGGTGTCCTGGCTTCCTCCATCTATATGCAAGGAAAATATGGATGTCGGTATACGTATGAAATTACAGGAAGTTAAAAATAGTACAGGAAAGTGCAAGATTGAATATGATACCAAGGTGGAAGTGATGATCCCCAGGTACGCAGCCTGCAACGAGAGATAGTATCTATAATAAAAAACATTTCAATATTCGAGTTTGATGCATAAAAAGGGAATGTGAGAAACACGAAACAGGTGCGCGTGATTGAAATATTCCTCATCCCCAAAAAACAATAACATCACCGTTGAACGACGGACCAAGCCCATATCTAGGCTTGCCGGAATGCCGACATTGATCAAGTCATTAAATTCATATATGTATGGAAAAAAAAATTCACCGTCGAACGACGGACCAAGCCCATATATAGGCTTGCCAGAACACCGACGGTGATCGAGTCATCAAACTCATACATAAATGGCAAATAAAAAAATCACCGTCGAACGACGGACCAAGCCCATATATAGGCTTGCCGGAACGCCGACGGTGATCGAGTCATCAAACTCATACATATATGGCAAATAAAAAAATCACCGTCGAACGACGGACCAAGCCCATATATAGGCTTGCTGGAACGCCGACGGTGACCGAGTCATCAAACTCATACATATATGGCAATAAAAAAATCACCGTCGAACGACGGACCAAGCCCATATATAGGCTTGGCGGAACGCTGATGGTGATCGAGTCATCAAACTCATACATATATGGCAATAAAAAAATCACCGTCAAACGACGGACCAAGCCCATATATAGGCTTGCCGGAACGCCGACAGTGATCGAGTCATCAAACTCATACATATATGACAATAAAAAATTCACCGTCAAACGACGGACCAAGCCTATATATAGGCTTCTCGGGATGCCGACAGTGATCAAGTCTAATTCATGTACGTACACGATGAAAAAATTCAGTGTTGAACGAAGGACGAAACCCATATATAGGCTTCCTGGAGTGCCAACAGTGAGCAATCTACTAATTCACACAAAAATAATAATCCCCGAGTCGAACGACGGACCAAGCCCGGATAGAGGCTTCCCGGAACGCCGACCGTAGGATCACAATTTTCGGATGAATAGATATAGATCAAGCGCATTACGAGCCTCATACATTGGTATATATAACCTTCCGCGAATTTGCATACGTACCAGAAATTGCGTCTTTGACAGTACTATAAATAAGAACAGAGATGCGACCACAGAGGAAGGTATAGTCATACGGTTCAAAAGGCAAGTCCACTAAGCTGGATCAATCCAAGCCGTGACCCAAATATCACTGGCTCCTGTATCATCAGCAGGATAAAAAGATACAAGGAAAACATGAGTGGACACATTAGATGTTGAAGTATAAAAGCTCAATGAGAAAAGAAAGTTGATCACACCTGGTTCAAGTCACCACGTGCTCCAGCGGAGATGCATCACGAGAAGGATTAAAAGCAATCTAGGCGATTGGAGTAACAGAGTAGTCAGCCAATAAATTGATCAAGAGACTAGCGAATCAGTAATATAATATCATGCAAAGGAAATCTTAATACGTACGAGGTTGCGGCCACTGTCCGGACGGAATTGAGCTGAACCTCGTCTCCGATGTCTACTCGATGGTCCAAGAGAAATATGAGTTTGTTTGTTGGGAAAAGAGTTGAGCAAGGCATAGGATAAAGTTGTTAGTCGGATAGAGTTTGTTAGCTAGCTAACCTCAAGCGTGGCTTAATTTTTAGCTTGCATGGTTGCAAATTGGTTGGCACCGTGTATAGATAAAACCAAAAAAAAAAAACTGCACAACCACGTATAGATGGCACGGACTATATTAAAAGTCAAATGCTTTAAAAGCAATATTTATTAATAAAAGAGAACGAGCACATAAACTCACAGGAAGTGCTCTAAACGCAAGAAATATGTATAATTAAGTTTCGAGCTCTGGGTCCAAAAAAATCGCTTCGAACCCAGACCTCGAGGGGCATCTGTTGACATAGATTTTAACTATAATAAATTAAAAATCCGTTTGACATAGATTTTGATCACGTTAAATTAGAAAGGTACGTACCACATAAAATATAAATGCAAAACGGCAAAAATCCGTTTGACATAGATTTTGATCATGTTAAATTGAAAAGGTACGAACCACATAAAATGTAGATGCAAAACGGCAAAAAAGGGATAATCAATTAAAAAAGATAATCAATCGCTCAAATGAGGAATGACAGGATAGGCGTACGATATATTTTCAAATGTCGATTATGCACGCTGCTACTAATGGCGACAATATAAAAAAAATTATCATAAGGGAAGCGAATATCATCAAAAGGTCAACTGTATGATAAATGCTTGGCTTCAATCGACAAAATAAAATATTGAAACAACGCATAAAAAATACATCGCACTAATGAAATATATGCGCAATGTACTTGGTCAAATATTCATCTGATAACACATATGACGCTAGGCCTTGAGTTGCATGCAAAAATAATTAACGTGCACATCCTGACCCTAGGTCTTAATGAGCCATTTAATAGCTAATTATGTTTAGCCCATTAAAAAACTATGGCCATATATGCATGGCCGTACTTCTCACAGGCTGTTGTCCATGCATGCTAATAGTGGTGCTAAGGCCCACACGGTGATTTAAAATAATCCAAGCCCACATCAGCTAGTGAGAATCAAGTTGTCAGTTGAGTCAACTAGCCATTAAAGAAATAGAATAAAGAAAGGATGTGGCCGCTCCCACGATGGCATCCCACGATCACATACACACGATCTCCAAAACATGGGCGTGCGCACGTCAGCCAGTCCTCCGTTGCTTCCCTCCATCCCTATAAATAACAAGCAATTAGACTGCTCTGGGTTCGTTCCTTTCCTCTGCTAAAAATTATACACACATACAGTAGCACAGGAGGTTTGAAAGGTGAGATTCAATGGCTCTCCTCTAGCCCCTGATTTGGCCATTGTGGTACAAGCCAGGGAGCTTTCTTCTCCTTCTTCTTCTAAATTTCTAGCCCTTGATTCGGCCATCATGGTATAAATTAAGGAGCATGTTTCATCTTCCTAAAATTCTTGCATTTGGTTCGACCGCTATGGTACAAACCAAAATGCATGTTTAATCTACAAAAAAATTTGTCCTCGGTTCGGCCATCGCGGTACAAACCAAGGAGCATGCTTCCTCCCTCCCCAAAACTCTAGTTCTTGGTTCGGCCATCATGGTACAAATCAAGAAGCATATTTCATCTCCCAAAAAATTATTTCCCTTAGTCCGGCCACTGCGGTACAGGCTAAGGTGCATGGTTTAATCTATTTCAAAATTTTGTCTTTGGTTTGGCCATTTTGGTACAGACTAAAGAGTATGTTGCATCCATCCTAAAATTTTGTCCTTGGTTCGGCCATCGCGGTACAAACCAAGGAGCATGTTATATCTACCCCAAACTTTCTCCTTCGGCTCGGCCATCGCGGTACGAGTCAAGGAGTATGCATGGTTCTTGTAAGCACGGTTTCTTTAAATGTTGCGTGTGCTTCGTCCTATTGATCCCCGTCTTAATTCGGTCCCTTTAACGATACAAGCCAAGACGAACGCCTTGTTCCTTGGTTTGGTCTCCATACATGGAGACGAATCAAGAGAGTGTCATAGGTGCGTAAACCTCATAAAAAAATTAACTTAATTTGGTCATCATAAAAAAATGGATATGACTAAGTTGGAATGAAATTACGAAGGCACTAAACTAAACTCATGATAATCTCCTGTTTGATTGCGCCATGGGCATTATGTGTCACGCTAGTTGCAATACAAACAAGAGCATAAAAATATATTCCCTCACTTGGTTACGTTGCACGCATGCATTATCTTAATGCAACGCGGTGTTAGTAGTAATACAAGCAAGGCGAAACTTAATTTAAAATGTGTTCATCTTACATACCCAAAAACCAAAATCATGCAAGATGGATTATAAAACATGTTGCATCATAAAAAACCAATCTTACTTGGTTGCGCTACACGTGGGCATTATCATAATGCTACACGGTGTTAGTAGTAATACAACTAAGAGAAAATTAAACAAAGTATTCAGGCCACATATTTGGTCCAAAGTCAAATAAAACATGTCATGAAATGCTCCGAGGCTATAAGAGCCTAAACTATTGGCATCATCATAAATGGATATCACAAACTCACTTTACTTGGGTTATGCTACACACTAGCGCCAATGAAATGACGCTATGTGGAGTTAGTGCTAATACCATGTAAGGTACAACAATAAACAAAATTGATAGATGTCATATAACTCATGCAATACCATAATGGCTCCACAAACCTTTGATTGGTTACGCTGCACGTGGGCATTATCTTAGTGCTACGCGGTGTTAGTAGTAATACAGGTAAGGCAGAACTTAATAAAAAATAAGTTCACTCCACATCCACATATGCATACAAAATTCATGCAAAATACATGATAAGGCATATTTCATGTAGCCCACATAGGCTTTAAACAAATAAAAAAATATCATAAACAAACTCCATTCGGGTCAAGCTATACGTGTGTGTCATACCATTGCACCGCGTGGTTAGTTTTGATACCGTGTGAAGTCAAAGTCAACAAAATATGGCACATATCATATGCACTATAAAAAGCATCAAAATTGTGTCAGAAAGCTTCAGTACATTACGCTACACACGGGCACCATACCAATGTCGCGCGGTGATAGTGGTAATGTGATGATGCAAAACTTATTAAAATTGGCATGTCACATGTATCCATGCCACCAAAACCAAAGATGTCATATAAAATTTCTAAAGAAAAATATATACATATCCTATATGCCAAACGTAGGATAAAACTATGCCTAGCCAGAATCAACCTGCATTCCGCATATAAATGAGGTTGAATGCACATGAATGGTTGCATGCTAGGAAATATATATTCCCAAACATCACACATAAAATCATAGAGGAGTACTTGCATGGAACCAAACTTCAAGCTCACCAAGCAGGAGTTCGTCGTCGACCGCGAAGAGGAGTTCTCTTGTAGTATATTGTAATAGGAGTGTGATGCAATCTTATGTAATAGAAATGTTGGAATTCTTAATCAGGGGTTTTCTCCTCGGAGATGTAATTAACATAATTTTTATGTAATGTAAGAGTTCTGGAAATAAAGTACCTGCAATGTTTGATTCTATTTTCATTTTATGCATTTAAATTTCAATCTGTATCAATGACGTGGACGCGTGTTCTCACGCCCACCATTTTCCCATCATCAATATTAATGTCAAATATTAGATGAATTGGCTACATACTAATGTTAGATAATGAGTTAGTTTTTTATACTTTTAGTTATAGATGAATTAGATATATTAATGTCAAATGTTAGATGAATTGGATATATTAAATTTAGGTATATGAGATTTGATCATCTAATTAAACTTTTACTATATATAGAACTAGCTATTTTATTTTTAATAAGAAAATTAATAGAACTAGTTTATTTTTAGTAAATGCTTAGTTAAATTAGTTGAATTAATAGAACTAGCTAGTTGAATTAGTTGAATTAATATAACTAGTAAGTGTTTATCAATTAATGTTTCAATTATGAACATAGGAAATATCGTCTGAGGACGAAAACGATTTCGTTATGTGCGAATACTGCGAAGACGAGTGCGGTTTGTGCGACAGAAATTTCCTAGTTGATGATAGGCGCTTCAGCATCAAGCTGGATGAGACCTTCGAAGTGAATACAGTAAGTCACAACAACAAGTCTCTTTTCGTAATTAAGCATAACTTATGCTTCATTTGCTTCAACTTATAATTTTAAATTTTCATTATTCTACTAGCGTATCCCCTGCAATGCAACAAAACTATCAAGGTAAAGAGAGTTTATTTGAAGACCGAGTATGGTTATACCTTCGACGTCAAATTATACAATACAGACACCAACACCCATTTTGAATGCAAAACTTGGCAAGCACTAAGCAAGGCTTATGCATTTGAGCCTGATATGGTTATCATCTTTAATATCCGTTCGGAAGATGATATTGAAGGTAATAGATACATTTAGGTCGATGTGCAGGCGCCTCCAGTTCTATCATTATGTGAGTTTCTCAACCATATTTATGTCTTTGATATTGTTTATTCAAAAATAGTTGACAAGTAATTTTTATTGACAACTTATTTCCATTCAAGCAAATATGTCCGGCGCTTGGTAGACAGGACTGTCCACTGTCCCGGGACTGAAATAAAATGCGAGGAGATAGGTCACCATGTTTCATGGTTTGAGGATCTTGATGTTGTCAAGAGAAATTATTTTCCTGAATTTGAAAATCTTACTACTCAAAACGTGAGACCAATAGTGTTCGTATTAAACTACAGTCACATCTATTTAGGCAAGATGGTGAGATTTTTTACTATTTGTCCTCAGTGCATCTTTTGCATACATTATTTTTAAGCTAAACTTCATTGCTAAGTATATTAATATATGATGTTCTTCATCAGGGAATCCCGATAATAGTTGTGCCTCAGTAAATCGAGACTAAAGGTCGCATGTCAATGGTTAGCTTACGACCAAGACATCCTACAGCGCACATGAGTGCATTCAGGATTTCTAAAACCGAGGAATGCTTAATAGTGAAAGACTGGAGCAAAATTGTGAAGGATTGCAGAGAAAGTACTAGGGGGCAACAAGAATCAGACGAAGCGCAGCCCACGATTAGGGGCAGCAAGAATCAGATGATACAGGATTTCTACACATGTTCTATGCTATTTTACCTGAGAGAGCAGCAGGAGTGATTAGCTAGTTCATACTCTTAGTACTTGTCCTCTCATGTTCGTGTTCTTCGTCCTGAACTTAATCTCAAAGTGATTTACTTTTGTGGCCGGTCTTATAGACGCTTGTAATCCCATGACCATGTTGAACTCGATGATATCTTTGCTTCTGGTACAAGTGAATGTTTCTTCTTTAAGCTGGTGTTGGTGGTGATTAGATAGTGGTAATGACTATGATGATTAAATAGTGGTAATGACGACTATGATGATTATTAGCTAGCTAATGTTGTTGGTGATGATATGATGCAAGAGTTTTTTTATTAATATGATGATGATGATGATGAGTTATTATATCATTTATGAAAGAAACCACGGATTAGTTTGAAGTGGATATGGATCGTCCTATATAAGTGATCAAGTAATATATATGGATATGGCATATTACTTGATCACTCTGAGTGATCAAGTAATATGCCATACTTTCACCTAGTGATTTAACAACTCATTATAATGTAAAAACAATATCTAAATTAAATGGAAAACACAAAATTAAAATAAAATAAAACCAATACCCCCCAACCCATGCCCTCGGCCTTGGCTCGTGCCACGTGGTGGCCCTTTAGTAACGGTTCGTACTGAACCGGTACTAAAAGGGGGGACCTTTAGTCCCCCACCATTTAGTGCCGGTTACAGAACCGGCACTAAAGTCCCTTACGAACCGGTGCTAAAGCCCGGTTCTGCACTAGTGGCAAGTTGGGGCGCGCAAACTTCTATCTTCTGGGTGCATCCATTTGAATACGTCACACTGGCCTTGTTCAACCACTTTGGATGGAGGTCCAACAATAGATTAGTAGTGTTTGTGGGAGCATGTAATCTGTTTGGTTGGCTTGGCCGATCATCAGGATTGTATGACTTTAATTTTTACTTGACCAGTTGCAATAAATGATGCCTGAATATATGTATGAATCGATGTGGAGGCTGAGAGGGGTATTGCCTCATTTTTTGAAAAAAAAAAAGCAATCTTGAAGAAGAAATCAACAAGATATGTGCGTTGTTTATTTTATAGGGGAATATTTCCAATGACGGTGTGTTCGGATTCCCTGACGAGGTGGAGTCTAACTAAGCTTTGTTTTTATTGCCGCTAGCTGGAGTACCTCTAAACATTATCATAGCAGTCTAAAATATCAACTCAGCGGTATTCAATTCTATGGTCACTCTGCAGCATCCAGATGAATAAATCAAGATTTAAATTCGAGATTCATGCGAGGCGTATTTTTGGTATAAACTTGATCAATGCATTGTTAAGGTTTGTGGACAAATGATTCAACCAATCTACTGCTAGCAATATAGTGAATTTCTTGTTCATTCAAGAGGATGTGTATGATACTTTCAGTGCAAGCATGTTCATTTACTTACTGCATCAATCGGCACAAATAGGACACACATTTATCTATTTCCAGCTCAATAAATCGTCCGGGGAATACACGCCACCACATACGATAAAGAATTAATGTTGACTGGTGGAGTCTCTTGATATATAGTCTAGACACTTGGGCTATGCTCACGCCTGGCATCCATGTGTGCATGATCCGATTCCATTTATGCCTAGTTTAGTGGTTCTATGTGATGTCATAGTTAGGATTGTGAGGCATTGGGAGTCTTCGTGCTACAATAGGTGTCCTGTGCACACAATGCATCCTTAGTTTGCACATTTTCAGTATGAGTTTCACCCGAACTGGTATCCTAAGCTCAGGATGAAGTTCAGATCAATGTACATGCTGATGTTGTTATAGTCCTAGCTTCCTAGCCCCATTGAGATGTATCGTTGTTTTTTTGGCCAAGAAACCACATGGACCAAGAGCATTGTTCACAAGCATCTTAGAGTCATGCTTACCACTCCTACAAGGGAAATATAAGAATTCCGTGGGTACGCCATCCATAGAAAAGTTTACAAATATTTATGCAAACAAATTGTGAAGATTAGAAGTTCCCCCTTTGATTGAGAAGGGTAGCATGGTCATCTCATATTGTGACAAATACGTACACATAGTGTGACCAAAATGGTGAGATTAATAATTAATTAAGAACTCATTCGATTTCCATCCATATTTTTGTGCGCCTGCCAAAATAGTTCGGATCAAGCATAAAGAAAAAACAAAGAGGCTACCACATCGCCAAGATGCCTGCACATGAACGGAGCTGAAATGAGAACCGATGAAGCGGTCGACGTAGCGCCCTGCAGTCTGGACCGGTTCGGCAGTCGTGGCGGCCGCCGGGCGCCTTGGCCTTCGGCACCCTTGATTCGCCTCATGCGTCGGCACCGCACCGAAGACCTTGCAGCAAAGATCGGCCCTCGGAGCACACCGGCCGGTGACCGGCTCGGCGCATGCGAGGAGATGGAGGTTGGCAACGACGCTAGTAGCAACGCCACCGGTGGTTGCTCTGCGGAAGTGCGACTATCGGGTGGTCCGCTTGCGGCAGTAGGCCTTGCAGCATCAGGCAACCTTGATAGCATCCTTGGCTTGTACACCTGACGGTGGCCATGGGGATGGATCCACGAGGAGACGGAGCTCACAATAGCAGCCTTGGCTTGTAATACCATGAGGATTAGAACCGTGGTCGTCTTTTCCCGTTGCCGTGGAAGCATCTTGTTTGCCGTTGCAGCAGCAGATTCTCCACCGGTCAACCTTGAAGCAATTTGGGAGAGCCGTGGGCAGGGGAATTTTTTTAGATAAAAAAGACGGTAGAAACAAGACGGTAGGTGGATGGGAGGAGATAAGCTCGGGGAAGAAGAGGCGCGCATGGCCTAATGGACGCGTGTCACACTCGGGAGGCGGCTGAGATGCGTTCCGGTATTCGTTTTCCTTATTTTAGTCCCTTCCGCGGTTAGTCGAATCTGGATTTGAGCAATCTCTCTCTCTCTCTCAGCGCCCGATAGGGAGGTATCCAGGCAAGACCGCTATTGTTACACGGGAGACGACGATATTATCAACAACCGAGTGTCGTGGCTGTTGGAGTCTGGAACACCTCCACCTGAACCCTCACTCTCTCTCTCTCGCACGGACGGAGGAAGAAGAAAAACAGTGGAGCACACAAGGGATATTCCGACGACGAATGCCGCGCCAACGAACGCCTTTATATTTGCCTTTTATTCCTCTGGACTCGACGAACTAGACGCAATACAGCGGTTTATATAGCCCAGCACATACAGGGCAGGCCGCCACACTCGGCAACACACGCACGTAGCACCACTAATCAACCCTACATGCACGTTCATGTCCAGCTGTTGCATGCACGTACTAACCAACAAGCCTGCTCCTAGCTAATAACTTGGACGCACCACTTATCCTAACAACCCACGCATGCACTACTAGCTAATGCCTAAACTCACACCTTTATCCAAGTGACTCGGCAACCACCTATGACCAGCCAACTACATGCAAGCATGTTACACACAACAAGGTGACACAGATGCACACAATGAACGCACACACGTTCGCACTAAACACACAGCCATGACCCAGCTTCGCAGACCCGACCTGGCGCACTGATGCCGGTCGCATTGTGCTCCGTCATGGCTTATTCCCAACAGTGGCATGTTGTCGTTCCTTGATTGGCGCCACCTAACCCTAGTGCCCCTGATCATTGTGGTCATGATATAGTGGGCGCATCCTTGACGGTCACTGGGCTGGCATGGAGCTATATATGACCATTGTATGTTCAGCTCTCTATATAAACTTATCATGGCACAGCATTACTTGTGAGTTGTGATGAATGAAACTAGCACCCCGAGTGCTGCTTCTTAGTAAAGCTTTGTTGGTAGTCTGCAATATACGGTTAGTTCTTCTTCACATGAATATTCATAGCTTACATCTAGTCCCAACAGGGGGTGTTTCATGGTATTAGATTGCGGGGCATTCGGAAAGAAGGGTTTCTGTGCAAGTCAGCCTACTTGTGAGAGAAGTAAAACCCTGGTTCGGTTCTGTGTTGATAGGTAACACGCAGATAGGCACTAACATGCAGACTAGGCTAACTTTTGGCTTGCATGTACATATACATGAACTCTTCTCTATGCATGCACACCATATCGCAGCCTCTACCTCCTCACTCAACTACATGCACAAACAGAAATAAGCATGGTACCTATCAACAAGATTAACTCTAACAATATCCTATCAAACATGAGTAGTGGAATCAAAATAGAAGGTGAAATCCCCCTTTTTTTACCAGAGAGAAAATGACAAATATGAATGCAGAATCACGACGATGAATGTAGATCAACCAACAACACACCAGAGTCCCCAGATAAGACTATCTCCCTGCATTAGGTGAGTCTGAAGAAGCTTGCCTTGTTATCAAGCAGAGTAAGAGACATCATCGCTGCAATGAGTATTCACCATCCATAATTAAATTCCAGCTGCATGTTGTGACATCCTTGCATTTCTCGGTACATCCCTAGAAGCAATTTGATTCTTTTGTTAATCAAGCCTTTGATCATCAGTTTAATTATGAGAACAAGCAATGACTTCATATTTTACTAGGATAACAATATGTCCAGTCACTAGTATCAATCAACAAGCTTAAAGTTATTTGACTTCCATTTCATCTTTAACTCTAAAGAGCACCTAAATTCATTTACTTAAATATTACTATGGTGGTGATGTTAGCCACAACGTTATGATCTACAGTCTCCCCCAACATCCTGAAGCAAATGAAGCGCCTCAACCACAACTTCTTCCGGTACAGGAGAAGGGACACGAACACCACAACTGCCTCCTTGGCTGGGGCAAAGGTATGCAGGCCGATCGCCCTCAGGCGGCTTTGACATTCAGGTCTTGCAGCACATGGGCATGTCCCTCCGTGTTCGCTGGATGTGGCTTCCGAGGACCGGCCCATCACACCCTCTTTTTTTTAACGAACCACATATATATATTCATTAGAGAAACCTATTACAAAGAGTACACAGGTGGTCATCACAAAGGACATACATAGATGTCTTGCAATATTGCACCAAAGGCTTCGCAAAAAGTAAAACTAGAATTTCACTACATCAGAATCTGGTGCCACACGAAAACGTTGCCCACCATCGCCTCCTCCGCCACTGAGGCAACGTTGAAGAAAGATGGGAACTGCCATTATACCAAGATCTAGAGCAACACCTTTGCATACAATGATGCTTTTCGAGCCGACGTCCACTCGATTTTCCAAGCCTCCACATCCTAGACCCTGGGCGACAACTGTTCTTGATGTTTTTGGAGTGATCACTGAATTGATGGCTACTCAGTCGTGGAAATTGCCCCATTGATTAACGCCATGGTGCTGAAGCGCCACTACGAAGCCCGCTCGGTTCATGATGGCCTTCTTCTGCGCGTGGATTCATGACACTGAGGGTGCTATTCGTCTCGTGGCCATGGTGCAATTCATTGAGCTATGGCTCCGCCAACGCCATATTGTCCTTAGAGCATGTACAACAGTATACAGTCAGCAGTTTATAAGTTGTGCCAAATAGGACTTTTAAAGACGTGCAAGAGAGATAGACGAGAGAGAAGATGCCCATATGTAGAAATAAAGACAGTCGATTCCCAAAAAAATTAATTTAGAGCCCTTTGGTTTGTAGGAATAGAATCATATTCCTATGAAGAAATTCTTCCTAGCCTCCACATTTCATAGAAAAATAAACATTAGCCTAGACTCAATGGAAAAAAAATCCTATGATGCAAACCAAAGGGCATCTTCTTTTCTATTCCTATTCAGGCCTTTGGTTTGTACGAATTTTGTAGTAACTCTATAGGATAGGATCTGCAAAGGAAAATTTTCTTTGAAGTCCTTTGATTTATAGGAATGGATTCCTATTCCTATGTAGGATAGGAATCAATCCTTCATATTTTGGAGGGGGAAAAACATTAGCCTGGACTCAATAGAAAAATTCTGTCACACATGGTGCTTTTCTAAAACACTTTTGTGATGATATGCCTTTGTCACAGTAGTTCAAGCTTTTTGTCACGCATGTACATCTGTGATGATTTTATAACAGAATCAAGATAGTCATATATGTGCTGTTGTGGAAGTGTTCCATGACAATGATCCATTTGTCATCACGGAAGTGTGGCACGTCATGGAAGTGTTTTCGTTAAGGGTAACCGACACGTGACAGTCACTGTAACGAGTCGTAGTTATGCTATCGGTGCAGGTTTTGACCGAGCCAAGCGACGGTAAGGACACGCTTAGCGAGCAGTTTTTCTAGACTCTCCAGGTTGGTTCTGAAAAAGATGAGATACTTATCTGCAATAAGTGCCTGATGGACCAAGAATATCAGCTCCATTCATTAGTAGGTAGGCACAGATAATTACGGTGGTTCAATCAATGGAGTAAAATAAGGTTAAAAGGGTGTTGTAGAGACATACTCCCTCCGTTTTAAATTACTCGTCGCAGAAATGGATATATCTAGAACTAAAATACATCTAGATACGTCCATACCTGCGACAAGTAATTCGGAATGGAGGGAGTAGCTCTTTGTATATTTATTAAGAGAGATAGAAGTTTGGGTTATGGATGGTCTAAGAAAGCATCATCTATTGTTGATGTCAGTTCTGAGATGGCTAACCATTCTTGTCATGCGGTTGTAAGGAAGGATCCTCGTTGTGTGTTGCGTCTTTTTTTCTCGTAAGTGAACCGGTTTGTGATTGGCTAGAGGTGGTTAAGAGCTCTAGAAGGCAGGACGTGCTCACTTGTACCCGCAGGCTACATATTTTTTGTAGCTAGAACTGCACGTGGCACTACATGCCCAGATCTTTCTATATGTATTCCCCCGCTACGTATTACTTAGCTATGTCGGAACATGTGGCCAACCCTCTCTATATATATCCTGACATGCATCATGTCTTGCAATGTACTATCACCCTATCACCCTAACCACAGACCACACAACAGTATATATGTTCTACATCCTCCTTTGTTCTTCCCCCTTGGTATATGGATTCGAGATCTTTTTACCACGTGGGTTCAAGCATAATCGGATTAAGAGGTATTGGGGAAAATGCAGCTAAAGCCAATGGCCAGTCATCTAAAAAACTAAACCTAAACGCTGGTTGCCTAGCTAATGGTTGTCGCTTTGGTTGGAAAGAAGCTGAGTCAACCTACCTAAAGGCTTGGCTTGGCCAGGACCATCAAAGCTCTCAAAACACGGCTGCACTCAGCTTGGTCAAAGCTTAAGCTCTGCTAGGGAAGTTCGCAAGCCCAACACCTCCCTCCCATGCTCAGCTCGTCTCTCTGTCATGCATGTGTGCACGAGCTACCGTCCTGATGCCGACCCCGGCACGCGATGCACCACTTGCCAGATACATAGCCGGCCGTCGCCACTCCACCCCCGGCAACCACCCTCTTTATATGCTCCTCCATCGACTAGTGCCACTCCGCCGGCCACCGACGATGCTTCCTTTGGCATTGCCAATTCGTCGGTCACCGCAACTCAGCCACAACCTCTTACTCGTCTGTTGACTGCAGCTTACAAATTGTGCAGAGGCTTAATTTCATGATTCCAAGGTATCATATGTTCAAGCATTCTGAAATTTGCGGGGCAGTTTGGAAGTTGCCCTCACCATATTATAAGTTCTCTATGCTTAATTAATTGAATATTTTTACGGATGTAAAAAGGAAAGGTTCATGTTTAGCATTAGTAGTCATTTGGTCCATCAACGCCTTTGTTACTTTGAAGTATACCTAGTAAAATAATAAATACTGGAGGACGAGATGGCTAGAGCAGCAATTTTGTTTCAACAAATGCATACGAATGAATGAAATTGCTCTCTGTAGTGTATGACAAGGTCAGGAAAAGGCGCCATGAACAAGCCAGCAATCAGACTGACTTTCAAGTTTTCCTAGCAGACTCTATATAAGTACATGCTCTAGTCAATGCAATCAAAAGACCAATCTGATGGAAGAGACTAGACAGCACATTATACGTCAACACTTCCCCTCACGTGTAGCTCCCCCAGGCCTAAACGTGGACCAAAAATGGGCTGCAATATAATTGCGCCAGCCGGATCTTAAACTCAAGACCTTTTGGTTCTGATACCATGTAAAAGTGCATGCTCTAGTCAATGCAATCAAAAGACTGATCTGATGAAAGAGACTAGGCAGCAAATTATACGTCAACAGACTCTAGTCTCTAGAAGTTTTATTTTGCGGGGTCTAGTCTCTAGAAGTTATATAACCTGGTGTACACCAAGGCACTGCTTCTGGTTTACACTTAGACTAGAGGTTGGTAACTAGCGATATGAAAATTCATACACACGAAGAGAGTCTTTTTTTAAAAGAAGGATAACCCCCGGCCTCTACATGAGAATGATGCATATGCAGCCATTTCATTGAAATGAAGTTTAGAAAAGGCTCACAAAAGGAGCATAAAACCAACAAAGGTCAAAAGAACTGCCACAACCGGTGAAAAATAGGCCAAGATGACTAAACACCTATTCTATTTAGCCAGCAAAAGCAGTTGTAGATAACCCGTGCTACCATCTGCCATCGTTTGCACCCAATAGCCAAAAGCTTTCTGTAGTCCGCATGAGTGAGTAACGACCACGTACGGATCCAAGCAGTGGCTCTATATATAACCTGCAAAAAGTTGATGAAATATTTCCTGTTAAAGAATATATCATTTCTACAGTTTCGTATAGCCCAAAGTAGTGTGCATATCCCTATCCGAATATGTCCCGCAATATTTGATTCAACTCCAGTTAGTCACGTCCCAAATAACGTGTCGATACTAATTGAAGGAGTAACGTTAAAGGCTATATGTATCGTAAGCCAAAGTAGTTTGGCAAGAGGACAGTCGAGAAAGAGGTGTTTTATGGTTTCATTTTGGTCACAAAAAAACAACATCATGAACTACCCACCCATCTTCGCTTAACCAGGTTATCCTTGGTTAGAATCACTTTCTTTTGGACAAACCACATGAAGATTTTGATTCTTAGCGGAACTTTAACCTTCCATGTGTGAGTTAATTATGTATAGGGTACATAGATTTCACCATGAAACTACCGTCCCTAGATAATTTCCAACGAATGGTATCTGACTGGTCAGGGACTTGAACATCCAACAGCCTACGGATTAGATGTAGCCAAGATATCCAACGTTCACCCACTAAAGCCCTCATGAACTGAATGTTTAGTGGAACCGACTGTAATACTGTAGCGACATAAGCCTCCTTACGTTGTACAATATTATAAAGCTTGGGATATTGTGAGGCTAAAGGTATCTCCCCTAACCATGTATCTTCCCAGAATCTCGTACCATTGCCATTACCAATGTTAAACTTCACCATCTGAAAAAAGGTTTTTTTTCATCCTCATTAACCCTTTCCAGAACGGCGAATCATTAGGTCTTACAGTAACCTGGGCCAATGTCTTGGATACTAGGTACTTATTACTCAAAATTTGTACCCACGTAACCTCGGTTTCAACAGACAACCTAAATAGCCATTTGCTAAGTAGGCATCTATTTTTAACCTCTAAGTTCTCAACCACTAACCCACTTTGAACCCGCCTTGGTCCTTGGGTCTGCAAATTATATCCCATCTGGTCAATATGTACTTCGTTTTTACTTCATCACATTGACAGAAAAAATGAGACCGATAAAAGTGTAATCTTTTCCGTACCCCAACTGGTACTTCAAAAAAAAGATAAGAGGAACATCTGCATGCTAGTTAGAACTAAATTTATCAACACTAGCCGCCCTCCATAAGACATAAGCTTGCCCTTCCAGTAGGTTAGTTTTTTCTCAAATCGATCTTCAAGGCACTTCCACTCCTTGTTCGACAGTTTTCAATGTTGAATTGGTATCCCTAGGTACGAGAACGGTAGGGACCCCATTTCACATCCAAATGATTGTCTATATGTGTCTTGTTCCTCTTTGGCCCTCTCAAAACAGAACAATTCACTCTTGTTAAAATTATTTTCAGTCCAGACAATTTTCGAAAAGGCAAAGAATTAGCTTCATATTTCTAGCCTTTGCGAGATCATGTTCCATGAAGATAATAGTATCATCCGCGTACATTAATATGGATACTCCCCCATCCACAAGATGTGGAACGAGTCCTCCTACTTAGCCATTCTCCTTGGCCCGACCGATGAGGACACAAAGAGAGTCTTGGTTTTACACAAAGAGAGTATAAAAGATGAGAAGGTTGTTGTTGTTGCTTTTTACACAAGCAGAGTGTTACAGCATAACACAGAAAAAAAGTATTTTGTTCTTCAGTAAAAAGATGTTGTAAATTGTCCACGTGGTCTGATTCAGGGTTCAGAGTAAAATGCAATCATACCAAGTTCCAACGAATGAAAACATCTATCGTGACTAAGATAGTTTAGAAATAGATCGTATATGGATAGCCCTTCTAGGTGCATCTCCAAAAGTAATTTGTACTTCTTTATTAATCGAGCCATCGATCATCTTTTTAATTGTGAGAATAAGCAATGATTTCATCTTTGACTAGGATAACAATTTGTTTCCTAGTATTAATCACTGCTCATTAACTTTTCTGATTCTCGTTTCATCTTAAAGTAGATTCTTGTTTTACTGAACAGGAGTGAGTTAGATGACTTAAACCTTAACTAAGAACCGTTTAAATTCATTTACTCAACTATATATTACTACAATGGTGCTATCCATGGGGTTAAAGAAAATTAAAATGTTCTTTTTAGAGATGGAGGTTTAGCTCCAACGGTTGTCGATAGTCTATGGAAGCATCCTCTATTCTTAATTTGGGATAACTCTTGCTTGAAAACTACTTACTCTTAGAAGAAAAGAGTGGTACAGCTTAACGCTTAGCAGAAGGGGAATGACCTTCTTTATCAGTTTGGACATAACCAACCGTGCTTGGTGCATGACCCTAATTAAGGAAGCATGCTCAGCAGGTGCCGCTTCCTTTTTTGTTTTTGTTTTTTGCCAGTGCATCCCAATGCGTGTAAGCAAACAAATTAAGGTGATCGAGGCTCCGCAAGCATATGAAGTACAATAAAGGACATTTAGGCTTGTACGTGCATGCTACATAATTCATAGCTAGATCTACTCATGGCCATCACATTAAATGCCCAACGCTCTATTTCCTCCGTCTGTGTTTATGGGTCCTCGACCAAAACACAGGAACCAAGGCAAATTAGCTATGAAACGACGCGAGATTTTATTGCCACATAAGCCAACCAGCATCGGCCAGTTTAACGCCCCGTGGCCCTCTTTAGGCTGGTCATAGTGGGGAGTAACTTAGACTAGTGTCATATGCATGACATTAGTCTAAGTTACTACTCCCATAATGTAAAGTATCTTAGTAGTAGTGTCATAGTTTATTTCATTTATTGCCTTATAGAGTCATTTTGCCTCAGAAAGCGCTATGCTACAGTACCTCTCTCTTCATTAAATACTTGCCACATAAGCAAAATTGTCTTGGGATGTGTTAAGTTACTACCTAAATTACCCCCACTATGGCTAGCCTTAGACTAGTCACAATGGAGAGTAACTTAGACTAGTAATATCACATTTTACTAGGCTATGTTAGTACCTCCACAATGGGTAGTAACATATATGTGTTGTCATGTTATGGTTCATTTATTAGCCTATAGACTCATATTGTCTTAGTATGTGCGATGTTAGAATAACTAGCTAAGTTACCACCATCACCTCTCTCATCATTAAATATGTGCCACATAAGCAAAATTATCTTGAAAAGTGTGATGTTACTCCCACTCTGGCCAGTCTTACAGGAGTCCAGTGGTTGCATGCAATGCATTGGGTTCCGCTTCTCCCTCTTGAGAGCATGGTTAATAGTATAGTCAGTTGTTGGCTATATAATCTTGTCAGTCTTATAGTCGGCAAGTACAATACTCTTTTTGTTGGTGAAAAGTGTACATATAGAAATTTTAGGACAGATTATAGAGTGAAGTAGAAAATGCATTAAAATGGTGTAAGCCATCATCTCTCCTCTTTAATTACCCACCCCAATGAGCTAAGTGCATCAAGAAGACCGTACGTAGAATGTTAGTGGTCTTGATTAATACATAGTGCGAGTCACGAAACAAAAGCTTGCATGCAGCTTTTCTTTCTCGCATGCAACGATAGTTTAATGTCATTTTTTTAGAAAAGGAGGATGTATCCTTGGTCTTTGCATTTGGACGATGCATGCAGCCATATTATTAATTATTTCCAAAGACCATACAAGATGATACATCAATAAACCAGAAGCCACCATCTTGGCAATGTTGTTGCTACTCCTAACCCCTTGATGAAGGCGTGCCGAATATGTCCGGGCCTAATACCAAACAGACATCGCACCAAACCCTAACATCTAAACCCGGGTGTCCCATCCAAGCCAGGATTGAGTCCCACACCGGTCTGGCACACTCCTAGTGAGCACCGCACGCTGCAAGGGCCATCACATCCATCTTCTCTCGGTCCATCCTCAGAGCAGAACTGATGCACCGACCTTGCCAGGCCTCTCTGCCATCAACGCCACCATGACGCCAGACAGCTTCCTCCTCCTGCGCGAGTCCATCTCCAACGCGCCCATCGTCGAACCTCCGCAGCGCCATGCCGCCGGGATCCGCCGTCGGCCTTGCGGTAGATGTAACACCGCTCCTCCAGTAGTTCCCTCCAACCAGCACTTGCTCCAAAACGATGCCCTCAGGAGGGAGAACGACACCAAAGGCACCGTCATCGTCCGATCCGGGAGGCCCAGATCTAGGGTTCCCCCGGAGCATCCCGAGCATGATGACGCAAACTGCAACGACAATGCCTCAACAAGGAAACGACATCGGAGACACCGCCATCGTCCGCCATGACCCAAGTCGGCGCGATTTTCATCGGCAGCCGCGCCACCAGGCCGTGCACCTCCCGCGTCGCTGGTCCCTTGAACCTGAGCAAACTCCAAAAACGATGCCCTCAAGAGGGACTATGACGCTAAAGCACCGTCATCGCTCGATCGCAATGAGATCTAGGGTTTCCCCCGGAGTTGCCCGTGGTGTCAAGGACCCAGACACGTCTCTGCCCAGTTGCCGGCGTGCTGCACCTGCCATCGCGTCGTCCGCATCCCGGTGACCATGGCAGGTAGCCAGCCACCGGGCCTCACGAACACGCCCAACCACCGACGGAACCACGCCGCCGCACCCTGTTCCGCCGCTGCACACACTACAAGAAACCTGTTAATCCATGACGGATTTCTGGTGACAGTCTCGGAATTCGTCATGAACCACCTAGTACAGACCCGCAAGCCCACTAAAGCCCGCCTAAAGCCCGAAATGTTTCCCCCGTATAAATTCTAACCCTAACACAATCTCGTCCCCAATCTCTTTCTCCATCCGCAGCCAGCACGCCTAGCCTCGCCTCTCCTCGGCCCCGTCCTCCGCCTCCACCTCCCCACCTCCACCTCTCCGCCCAAGATCCATGGCTACCGCGGTTGCACCGGCCCGATGGAAGCGGCGGGCAACCCTAGCCGCTATGGCGCGCCTCTGCTGCTCAAGACTTGGACCATGGATCTGCGACAGGGGCCTCCCTTCTCCTCCCAAGCGGCGCAGCTGCCTCGCCATCTGAAGATTTGGAGTAGCAAGCGCCGGATGAGGAGAGGACGAGGACCGTGACCCGCGGGAGGCCTGAGCTCGACCTCTCCAGCGATGTCAACGCCCCGCACAAGGTCCCTCCCTGCTTCCCCCCACTGAGCAAATCCCATCCCCAATCAAAGTTTCTTGCTTCAATTCAGATCAGCAGGACCTCTCCATCTCTTCAGTTCAATGGAAGTGGACCACCGGGACCACACGCTCCAGCCCGACGAGCTGGACGAGCTCGATGGCCAGGTCCTCCGCCCCGACCACCATGATTCCGCAGAGAACAATAAGGTTGACCCTTCTCGCTCTGTTTTTCTTTTCCTTCTAAGTGATTGCTACTCTGCTTGAACGTCGTTCTCCAGGGGCTATCCTTTTCTCTTGGACTGAACCTGAGACAGAAAATGTGGCCCCTTCATTCCTGGTACTCGTAAGCTACAGCCAACAATAGACTAGCACTATTTGCTACTTCCTTTTTTCTTCTCTCACCATGCGAGCACTAGCAGTGTAGAATTTGTGAGATCCGCTAGTTAGTTAAGCAACTAATAATTTGATAATTAAGTGCCCATGAGATGCTTCTGTTGGTTCCTTGGATTTTTCTTCTTGCTGAATAAAAGTAATTCATTAATCTCACTCAATCGTTTGACCAAGAGTAAGATTGTTAACTAGGGCTGCTATTACACTGCTTCTCTTTTATATATTTGTGCAAACTTTCTTTCTGATATCATCATTTTGTTGATCAGTCATCCTCGCCTACTCTTGCTCTTGAGCTAATTACGTACAAGTTTAGCGTCATATCCGTGAAATGTACTTAATACCATCATTTGGTTGCAGCAAATATTACATATTTTGTTCATTGCACCTTGTCGTACTCACCAATATGGTATTATTTGCTGCCATCTTGGATTATAACAATTGGGTTTATGTACTATTATTCTTTAAGATTTTTCTCATACTAGTTTTCTTGTTTTTCTAGCCTGAACAGGCTAACATTGGTTTTCGTGGAGACAAAACGAAAAGCTAATTCATTAAGATATTGGCTATACAAGAGAGGTTTCCCTGCAATGGCGATCCATGGTGACGAAACACAGGAGGTAAATACATATTCCGAACTCTTCTGTCATCGCCTATGTTGACCCAAGCCCGATCAAACGTTGCACGCCGGCTCCTTGACAAGTACTTTCAGTCGACCGAACACGTACGTACGAAATTACGCTTGATCGATTCTTCCTGAGGCAACGTGCATGTACAAAACTAGTTGATGGATGTTGAAGCTAGCTAGCTTAGTACGTACCAACGGCTGGATACTTAATCGATCTAGACTAGCACAACTTGGCGAAACCCAAGAAATTTGATGGCTAATACTCCCTTCATTCCGAATTATTTGTCGCAGGTATGGATGTATCTAGATGTATTTTAGATCCAAATATATCCATTTCTGCGACGAGTAATTTGGAACGGAGGGAGTAGGTGTGTGTCGCACCTATGTATATTATTGCTTTGAAATTTGAGTTAATTACGAGTAGGTTACATGTATATTTATACTAGTCCAAGTCTAGCTGTACCTAACCTAATCGGTTGATTGTTCCAGCCCAAACCGGACATGGACAGCGTGGTTATTTCCAACAATCACCTTCCTAAACACGATGTCCTCGCTTCATAGCTTGGACACCGATCTTTTGCCGCACCTTCAAGAACTTCTACCGTCCTAAAGACCTGGTTAGGATATCTACAAGCTGATCATCGATGCAAACATAGTTGATGTTGATCTTGCTTTCTGCCACACACTCCCTTAGGTATCGATACCTCGTATCGGCTTGCTTGCATCTATCATAATGCACTGGATTCTTCCATAGAGAGATTGTAGACTCATCATCATCGTTCAACACCATTTGGTCCGGCTCCTTACCTGTGAGGTCACCGAGTAGTCTTCCTAGGCACATGTCTTTACAAACCGTGGTTGCAGCTGCAATATACTTTGCTTCATGAGACGATAATGTGATCACCTTCTGCTTTTGTGATAGCCAACTCAATATGCTTCCTCCTTAAAATATGCCACGCCCGAGGAACTTTTACGGTCGTCCACATCTCCTGCCATGTCGCTATCACTATAGCCAAGTAGCTCCACCATCTCCTTCTTCTCTCTCAAATAGACACAACCGAAGTTTGTTGTCCCTTTAATGTACTTGAGTATATTTTCCACCGCTGCTCAATGCTCCGTCGTGGGTGCTTCCATGAAGCGACTCACTATGCCAACGGAATAGGCCAAGTCCGGTCTTGTATTCGTGAGATACCTCAGCTTTCGGACCACACTTCTATACTCCGTTGCATCAACCGCGAGTGCTTCACTTTTCTTGCTTAGCATAAGACGAGGCTTCATCGAAACATGACTTGGATTGCAATCTTTCATGCCACAGCTCTCAAGTACCTTCTTTGCATATGCCTCCTGGCATATTATGATCCCCTCCAGATTTTGTTGTACCTCTATCCCAAGGTAGTAACTCAAGAGCCCTAAATCAGTCATCTTGAATAGCTCCTCCATTTGTAGCTTGAAGTTTACAATCACCTCTTCGTCTGCTCCAGTTATCAACAGATCATCCACATAGATACCCACTAGTAGACGATCCCTTCCTTGACCTCGCTTATATATTGCATGCTCCAGTGGGGCTTTCTCAAATCCAAGAGAAATCAATGTACTGTCAAGCTTGATATTCCATGCCCTAGGAGCTTGTCGTAGCCCGTACAACGCCTTGTGTAGCTTCAATACCTTGTGTTCTTCTTCTTCTTTGATGTACCCTGGTGGTTGCTTGACATAGAATTCTTCTTCTAGCTTCCCAATCAAAGACGCATAATTCACATCCATGTGATGTATCCTCCAAGATTCTTGAGCCACGAGAGCTATAAGTAGTCTCACCGAGTCCATCTTTGTAACTGGACCGAACACTTTTTCGAAGTCCACACCTTGCTCTTGCACGTATCCTTTAGCCACAAGCATTGCCTTATGCTTCACCAAGTTCCTTTCGGCATCCTTCTTGACTTTGTATACGCACTTGAGCTCTATGGCATTATGTCCGTTGGGAAGATCCGCGGTCTCCCATGTATCGTTGTCTCGGATCGAACCCAACTCTTCATTCATAGCACGACGTCAACACTCCTCCATATTTGCATCTTCAAAAATTTCCAGTTCCTTAATGTGCAAACTTCGTTGCCCTTTACTTTTCATCTTCATCGAATTTATCTGAAGCCCTGCTTCTGGAGAGAGATCCAACACGCGTCATTCGTGTGCTATTGGAAAAATCTAAACTTGCCAAAGTTACTGTTGCTAGCAATTTTGCTTCTTTTACTACGCTTCCAAGCCTGCTGTTTACTGGACAGCATCGCTGCTGTCCGTCACCATTTTCGGCATCATTCGGTCCTCCACATGGTGGTGAACTGCCTTCTGCACAATTTTCTGCGTTAGATGTACTCCCTCCGTTCGAAATTACTTGTCGCAGAAATGAATATATCTAGATATATTTTAGTTCTAGATACACTTATTTTTAAGACAAGTAATTTCAAACGGAGGAAGTACCTTGCAAATTTTCTGAACTTTGCTTCCCTTCTCTCCCTATTTGGCCACCACGTGGTGGTTTGCTCCTTTGCTGGAAACTTCCTGCAGCCATCTTGCTGGACGGGCTGCCATCATCCGACCCTTCTGCTGGGTTGCATATGCTCGCGAACAAATCCGCACCAGCCGCGTACACGCAACACCTTATGTCGGCTGCCTTCTCACGCGGGATGGCTTGCTTGCCGCTCGTTGCATCGCGGACAATGCCACTAGCGCCTTGAGTTGCCACGTCGGATGCGCTGAGGCTGACAGCTGCACAACCTGCAGCTACACTGTTTGACACAATGTACGCGACATGCTTGTTTGGCCTGAGTGTTGCTCGCGGCGTGTTGCGTTTTTCTGGGGTGACCACTTCATCACGCCTCGCGTCGTGTTCTTCTGGCGACACGTATTTGCCATCTTCCTGCGCAACCATTGTGTCACGCCCTGTGACGTGTTCTTCTGACGAGACTTTCGCCGTCTTCTAGCGCGACCACACCATCACACCTTGTGTCGTGGACTTCTGGCACCACGTCTTCGCCGTTTTCGAGCGCGACCATACTGTCACACCTTGTGTCCTGGTCTTCTGGCGCCAAGACTTCGCCTTGGTTTACTGGCATGACCACACCGTCACGTCTTACATCATGGTCTTCTGACGCCACGACTACGTCCGGGTTTATTGGCGCAGATGCACTCATCGGACCTATGTCCAACTGAGCAAGATCATCTGGATCCTCCTCGTCCACTAGCTCGCACATCAGCATCATATCCCCATCGTCTCCTTCCGCGGCGATGAGCGCCCGTTGCTTTGGTGTTTCCTCGCAGTCAGTCTTAAAGTGACCGAGGAGGCCACACTTATAACACCTTACTTTTCTGATGTCAAACTTCCTCCTCGGTGGTTCAGGTGCAGCCTCATCATCTGAATCAGCGAAGTTCTTTCTCGCCGAGCGCTGCTTCCCCTTCCCCTTCTTGCCGCTGCTCGTGAATCCGCCTAGCTTTTCTTTCGACAGGGCGATAAATTGCGCCTTTGTGAACATCAGGTGCTCACTCGGCTCCGCGTCGCCAAAACTGAGACGAATTCTCTCATCATGGGCCTTGAACCTTCCTACGAGATCCTCAACCGTGAGAGTTTTCAGGTCGAGACATTATTCGATCGACGTGACGATCTGGATGTAGCGTGCCAGCGCGACGCGCAAAAATCGTCGGACGATCGCAACTTCTTCTAGGGTTGAACCATAGTTGCGTATGCCGTTGACGAGGGTCTTGAGACGGGAGGCAAACTGATCAACTGTCTCACTTTCATCCATCTTCAGGCACTCGTAGCTTCTCATCTGGGACTGAAGGTGTGCTTCTTTGACACGGTCATGACCCTGGTGCAGGATCTTGATGGTCTCCCATGCCTCCTTTGCCGAGTTCTTTCCAACGAGGTATTGCAGCGCATCCTTCGGCAAGGCGGAGTAGATCGCCGTTAACGCCTGACGATCCTTCTGGTACTTCACCGCGCCCTTCACGTACTCGGCGCCGCCGGGGTGGATGGCTTCCCATTACTCAGCTCCCTCCATCGCGGCTTCCATGTTCACCGCCCATAGTGTGTAGTCCTCTCGATCCAGACGGGGGAACTGTGATCCCCCACCATCGGTATCGGTGCTCCCGCTGCCACCGTCACGATCTCCTTGCCTGTGTTCGACATGATCCTTTGACTGCTTTCCGAGAATCACGCCGATACACCAAAGCTCTGATACCAATTGTTGTCTCAAGCCCGATCAAACATTGCAAGCCGGCTCCTTGACGAGTACTTTCTGTCGACCGGACACGTATGTACGAAACCACGCTTGATCGATTCTTCCTGAGGCAACGTGCACGTACAAAATTAGCTGATGGATGTTGATGTTGGAAAAAATAAGTGATTAAATGGTAAAAATGTTAATTACCATAAGTTAAAGTGGGTCCAATAGTGAATTACAGGATTAACACTAATTAATGGTAATTAGCAATTTGCGCCTGTGATTGGGGGGCTAATTAAGGTTATGGTTAGGTCCCACGTTATATACAGCGCTATATATAAAGGAGGGCATCCCTGCACCTATTTGATCGTCGTATCGTTTAGGATAACAGTGCCCTTCAAATTCACTCCAAATCCAATTGAGAGTGCGCTGGACGTTGACGTGAAAGCCTCTCCTTACTCCGGCGAGGTGCCGGAGTGATCTACTACGCTGCTGCAGTTAGTCATCAGACTCTCCTTACTCCATCGAGATGGCCTCTCCAAACAGAGGTATAAACACACTACTGTCCACTAATTTCCGCATCGAATCGAGTAGTGTTCATGTGTATTAGATGAGATCCTATTAGCAATTGCATAATCCCAGCAATATTTCTTACATTTGGTATCAGTAGCCGATTGGATCTAATTACATGAATCTATTTGAGAAAATTGACAATAGATTAAATCTGTCTGATAGAACTTGCCTAAAAAATCGCATAAT
This sequence comes from Triticum urartu, assembly GCF_003073215.2. NCBI lineage: Eukaryota > Viridiplantae > Streptophyta > Magnoliopsida > Poales > Poaceae > Triticum > Triticum urartu. The sequence continues at coordinate 537,436,107 of NC_053026.1, read as the reverse complement.
TAGGCCTCGCCCGCGCACATCAGGTGGTGCTGCCACCACCGTGCGCCTCAGGGTGGTGGTGTTGTCGCCGTGCGCATCAGGAGCTGCTGCGCTTTAGGTCGTGCTCGCGCCGCCGTGCGCATTAGGAGCCGCCGCGCGCCTCAGGCAGTGCTCCCGCTGCCGTGCGCCTCAGGCCGGTGCTCCCGCCGCCGCGCACGACGCCTTAGCCCCGACTGCCGCGCATCGGTGCCATCCTCGCAGAGCTGGCTCACTCCCGCAACAGCCGCTTATCCGATCCGGATTTCTTGTGAGTGGCGGCGGCGCAGTAGGAAGCTCGATTAGGGATTTGACTAGCACACGAGTCTGGTAACTGACTAGCTGCGGCTGGCTATGATATTATTTGGGCTATGCGAGTTACTGGGCCGCACATCAATTCTCTTTCTGGCTAAAGATACGATGGCCGAGTATAAGAGTGCGGTAGCATTTTTCCAGTACTATGAGAACTAGTACTAGTAAGTGCAGATATGTAATTAACTCTCTGTATGTAGTACACATATAAGTCTGCTGATTATTTATATACAATTATTTCTTTGTATGATCAGTAGATCTTTTAGCATAATTGTGTTAAATTAAAATAGAACCAGCGTGAAATTTTGGTTTAACACTGCAATATTATTCGGGATAATTGCCATAATTAATTTTAGTAATGCATGATCACATACTGACCAACGTTGTTTGTGATCATGAATATTTCGGTTAATTTCCCGATGATGTTATTATATGATTAGGTCTTTTTTTTCGTTATTGCCCAACGGTATTGCGAATTAGGATTTTATTAAATTTGTCATGATGTTAATCAGACCAACGTAGGATTGATATCATGCAAAAAAAAATATGGATATTTTCATAATTCGTAATTTTAATATCCATGTTATTTATGTTTTATTCAGCTTTGAACTCATCACTTATTTCTGGGCTCCTGAACTCAATTGAGCACCTCAATGGGACTAACTTTCCTACATGGAAGGAGCAGATTTCCATTAACCTTGGGGTCATGGATCTTGACTACGCACTTTGGGAGAAGGCTCCAGTTCCCTTGTCCTTTGATGATGAAAACCTTGCTGAGAGAACTAAGGTTTATGAGGCTAACAAGGAGAAGTGGGAGCGCTCCAATCGATTGTCCCTCATGATCATGAAAAGCACAATTACTCTTGGGATTAGGGGAGCTATCCCCGATTCCGAATGTGCTAAGACTTATCTGGCATCGGTGGAGGAACAGTTTAAAGGCTCCACAAAAGTCTATGCCAGTACACTGATCATGAAAATGCTCACCACTAAGTATGATGGTGCAAGCGGTGTGAGAGAACATATCATGACTATGAACGATATGGCCGCAAAATTAAAGGGCATGGACATGGATATTTCCGAGGGCTTCTTGGTTCATTTCATTATGACCTCCCTTCCTGTGGAGTTTGGTCCATTCAAGATCAACTATAATACACAGAAGGAGAAGTGGACCATGGGTGAGCTCACGGCTATGTGCGTTCAAGAAGAGGAGCGACTTGAGATTGAGAGAAAAGATTACGCTCATCTTACTTCCATGAACTCAGGGAAGAGAAAGTTTAATGGTGAAAATAAGACTCAGAAAAAATTAGGTCCTGCACATAAGGCTGAATCAAGCAAGTCTGGGGCCAAAAGGTCAAAGCCTTCTGTTGCTAAGGATCCTTCTGCACCTAAGAAGCCTTATTGCAAGTTTTGCAAACATGACGGACATAAGCAGAAGGATTGCGATGGCTTTAAGGCATGGCTTGTAAAGAAGGGTATGGACACAATTTCCATGGTTGATGAATCCCTTTACATTGATTTTCCCTAATACTTGGTGGGTTGACTCAGGTGCCACCGTGCACATTTCTAACTCATTGCAGGGATTCCTTACCGTGAGGACGCTTCAAAGGGGGGAGCGAACTCTTAGAGTTGCAAATGGACAGGAGGCTAATGTTGAAGCTGTTGGGACTCTCCCGTTAATGCTAAAAGATGGCTTGACCCTCCTTAATAATGCTATTTATGTTCCTACCATGAGGAGGAACCTTATTTCTGTTTCTCTATTAGATGATGATGGTTTTGAGACTTATTTTGGGAACAAACGATGTGTTATTAAGATTGGTCATGATGATATTGGTCATGGCGTTCGCCATGACAAACTCTATAGACTCCTTTTGAACGACTCCTCTGAATCTTTGAATGTTTGTGATGTAATAAATAAGCATGAGACTTCGTCGAAATTATGGCACTGTCGCTTAGGCCATATTTCGAAGGGGAGAATGGAGCATCTCATTAAAGAAGAGATACTTCACCCCTTAGACTTCTCTGATTTAGATCACTGCATCGATTGTATTAAGGGGAAATTCGTAAAACAAATTAAGAAAGGAGCAATTCTTAGTAGTGGGGTTTTGGAATTAATCCACACTGACATTTGTGGTCCATTTCCTATTACTTCTGCCGATGGATATGACTCCTTTATTACTTTCACCAATGATTATTCTCGTTACGGATACATTTTTCCTATTCGTGAATGATCTGAAGCACTCGATAAATTTAAAATCTACAAAGCTGAAGTAGAAAATCAGCATAATTTGAAGATTAAAGTAGTGCGATCAGATTGAGGCGGAGAATATTACGGGAGACATGCTCCTTATGGACAAATTCCTGGTCCCTTTGCTCTATTTCTTCAAGAAAATGGAATAATCGCCCAATACTCAATGCCGGGTGAACCTCAACAAAATGGAGTCGCTGAAAGACGCAACCGTACACTTATTGATATGGTACGGAGCATGGTTTCCAACTCCAGTTTACCGGTTAATTTGTGGATGGAAGCATTAAAGACAGCCGTGCATATACTTAATCGGGTTCCTAGTAAATCAGTACCCAATACACCTTATGAATTGTGGACTAGGAAGAAACCCAAATTAAACTATTTGCATGTGTGGGGTTGTCCTTCTAAAGCTAAGATTTTTAATCCACACATTGGAAAATTAGATCCTAAAACCGTCAGTTGCCATTTTGTTGGATATCCTGCAACATCCAAAGGCTTCCGTTTCTATTGTCCAACACGTACCACTAAATTTGTCGAAACGAGGCATGCTAAATTTTTAGAGAATGTTAATGTCAGTCAGAGCTCCGAGACAAGAAAAATCACACTTGAGGAAAATCGGACTGACATACCATTACCGATGATCCCAGAGTCTGTTTTTCCTTCGTCTTCAAGCGCAACACCTCTAGTTAATGATTCAGGGTTTATTGGTGCAGCGCCTAATAATGAGCCTCACATCACCCAGTCTTCTGTGATATCTAATGAACCTTTACGTAGATCACAGCGGGATAGAAGAGCTGCCATTAATACAGATGAATATGTTGTTTACATGACTGAAGATGGAAATTACATTAGTAAGGCAAATGATTCCACCTCCTTTGAGGAAGCCATGACAAGCGGACACTCATCTAAGTGGCTTGAGGCCATGAATGACGAAATTAAGTCAATGAGTATTAATGATGTTTGGGATTTAGTAGAAATTCCTGAGGGAGTCAAAAAGGTGGGTTGTAAGTGGGTCTACAAAACTAAGCATGACTCTAAAGGAAATGTCGAACGATTCAAAGCAAGACTTGTCGCTAAAGGTTACACACAAAGAGAGGGCATAGACTATGTTAACATATTTTCTCCCGTCTCGAAGAAGGATTCGCTAAGAATTGTTATGGCTCTTGTTGCTCATTATGATTTAGAGCTACATCAGATGGATGTTAAAACCGCATTCCTGAATGGTGACTTGCATGAGAATGTATATATGGCTCAACCGGAAGGTTTTGTCATAGAAGGCAAGGAACATATGGGATGTCGACTTAAGAAATCTATCTATGGGCTAAGACAAGCGTCTAGACAATGGTACCTTAAATTTGATGAGGTTATAAGGAAATTTAATTTTAAGGAAAATGAAGTGGACAATTGCATATACATTAAGACCAATGGGAGCAAGTTTATCATATTGGTACTTTATGTGGATGATATCTTGCTAGCTAGCAGTGATTTAGACATGTTATATGAGACCAAAAGATTTCTTTCATCTAATTTTGACATGAAAGATCTTGGGGATGCCTCTTATGTTTTGGGCATAGAAATCCACCGAGACAGGTCTAAAGGTACATTAGGACTGTCCTAGAGGGCATATATTGACAAAGTCCTTAAAAGATACAACATGCATAACTGTTCTTCCACTCCCGCACCTATTGTTAAAGGTGATAAGTTTGGTCTATTTCATTGTCCCAAGAATCAATTAGAGATTGATCAAATGAAGACAATCCCTTATGCCTCGGCTGTTGGGAGCATTATGTATGCTCAAGTATGTACGCGTCCCGACTTAGCGTATGTAACTGGAATGCTTGGCAGATATCAGTCTAATCCAGGCTTAGATCACTGGAAAGCTGTCAAGAAAGTAATGCGCTGTCTGCAAGGGAGTAAAAATCATATGCTTACATATAGAAAGACTGACAACCTAGAAATTATGGGTTACTCAGACGCTGATTTTGCAGGGTGTAAGGATACTAAGAGATCCACATCAGGCTATATCTTCACACTTGCAGGGGGAGCAATTTCAGGGAAAAGCTGCAAACAAACACTTACTGCATCTTCAGCGATGCAATCAGAGTTTGTGGCATGTTTTGAGGCTACCGGGCAAGCCGTATGGCTTAAGAACTTCGTCCCCGGACTTAGAGTGGTAGACAGCATAAATAAACCACTTACATTATTCTGCGATAATCAAGCTGCAATTTTCCTTTCGAGTAACAACAAGTCAAGTGGTGCTGCCAAACATATTGACCTTAAGTACCTTGTTGTGAAAAATAGAGTCCAAGATCAAACAGTTAAAATTCAGCATATAAGTACTAAATTGATGATTGCTGATCCCTGACTAAAGGCTTGCCATCAAATCTCTTTCGAGAACATATTGCTAGCATGGGTCTAATGGAAAGCCTATAACTACTGGGGAAACTAAATGATGAGATCTCAATATTTGAACTTGGAATAAGGAAGTTTGTTTCGCTTACTAAGTGCACATAATGATTAATAAAGAAACAAACTATTAGGACCATGAGTAGCGAGTATGGATGCATGCCCATACAGACTCCCAACCATAAATAATTATCCATTCCGAAATGAAGTCTTACGCTATAGATTTTGGGGTTCCAGTAATGATTATACTATTGCTGCGAATACATTATCTTGGTGTGATGCCCTTGTTGAAGTATGGAGTAATGACATTAACCATTCAATCAAGTGGGAGAATGTTGGAAAAAATAAGTGATTAAATGGTTAAAATGTTAATTACCATAAGTTAAAGTGGGCCCAATAGTGAATTACAGGATTAACACTAATTAACGATAATTAGCAATTTGCGCCTGTGATTGGGGGGCTAATTAAGGTTATGGTTAGGTCCCACATCATATACATCGCTATATATAAAGGAGGGCATCCCTGCACCTATTTAATCGTCATATCGTTTAGGATAACAATGCCCTCCGAAATTCACTCCAAATCCAATCGAGAGTGCGCTGGACGTTGACGTGAAGGCCTCTCCTTACTCCGGCGAGGTGCCGGAGTGATCTACTACGCTGCTGCAGTTCGTCATCAGACTCTCCTTACTCCACCGAGATGGCCTCTCCAAACAGAGGTATAAACACACTACTGTCCACTAATTTCCGCATCGAATCGAGTAGTGTTCATGTGTATTAGATGAGATCCGATTAGCAATTGCGTAACCCCAGCAATATTTCTTACAGTTGAAGCTAGCTAGCTTAGTACGTACCAACAGCTGGATACTTAATCGATCTAGACTAGCACAACTAGGCGAAACACAAGAGATTTGATGGCTAATAGGTGCGTGTCGCACCTATGTATATTATTGCTTTGCGATCTGAGTTAATTACGGGGGTAGGTTACATGTATATTTATACTAGTTCTTCGGCATCGACACCATCATAGCGGGTCTTCGTTCTTCAGCATCAGCTTTTGCGCCGCCTCCACCACCTCCTCCGCCACCTCGCGAGCCGGATTAGCTTCTTTTTTAGCTTTATTTGGGGCTTGTCTTGCTGTGCCCCCAGCACGACTTTGACTTGATTACTCTCTGTACTGTGATGTTGGATGCTTGGTCCGTTGCTTTATAATATAAAGCGGGGGGAAACCCTTTTTCGTATACTAGTTCAAGTCTAGCTATACCTAACCTAGTCGGTTGATTGTTCCAGCCCAAACCATACATGGACAGCGTGGTTATTTCCAACAGCCAGCATAGAGGAGCACGGCAGGAACAGCGGTTGTGCATCTACTTTGAGCTCCACAAATCCCCAGCCACCTAGGGTAACCACCTCCGCCCCCTCTTCTGTTTTGGGTGGTTGTTCTTGTTGGCAAGTCAGTAATTCAATTTTTTACTATGTTTGCATCTCAGCTATCAATTAGCATCATATGTTGATCGGTTTATCATGGATCTATGATGCACTGATGACAACCACACCTCTGATCATGGATGTATGCCTGCTCCGATGTATGTGCTTTGCTGCTGCCTCAATTAATGTACACACAGGGTTGTGAGACTTGGCCATTCTGTCACCACTTTGTAATGTGAATTGAATGGATAAATGCTATACTGGACCCAATGGTTAGAGCACTGCAACAAACCTGAATGTTTACACATGCCTCTTTCACAAGTTTGCACATCAACTGTTTAATTGCTATATTATATTGTAAATAATAATGCCGGTTACATAATTTTATGCCAACTGTCTACTTATGTAACTGATAATTGCTTATAGCAATACTATGTTTATTTAGTGAAATACTTAATTAAGTCTCACTTTTTCCCCTTTTCTTGCGTTGTTTCCGTAGAAGTTTATTTTGTGTAACTTTATCTCGGCTTTCAAATCAACATTGAAAAGATGAGGCACCTACAATCATCCACTACAATTGTGGATTGAGATTAACACCCTAGCATCTCCTGAGGTTTACAGTACATTAACATGCTAGCATGTCCTGAGGTTTAGCCTGTGTTACCATGACATTCAGTTTCGCTTATATATGAAGAAGTGTATATTCAGTTAGTTATTTTCATATCTTTTGGAATATTATCAATTTTTCTGCATGTCCTATAGAAGTGCATTTTTCTTTTTTGCGGGACATATAGAAGTGCATTTGTCTACAAACCTTTTCTATTATTCATGGGAATGGAGCTGAGCATGTGAAAGCTTTAAATCTTGCGCTCATTTCTGTAAATTTCTTCTCTTTTTCCTCTATGTTCGTGTACTCCTGTTTTGTAATTCAACAATTACCATAGAACTAATAAACTTAGAGCATCAAAGTATATATTTCCCTTTCTGAATGTAATTTCTGTTATGTCTTATAAAGAATTGTCTTCCTTTATAGAGTTATATAGTTCACACTAGAAAGGCTTCTGCATTTTTAAGGCCCTTTTTGTCACAAGCATATATCGGATTAATGTTTTAATGCTCTTTATCTGGTTAATTTCGTACATCCAGTTTATATTGTTTGACTGACTATTCATAACTTAATATTTAGAAGATATTGTCTCTAACTCACGGTTCATATTCTTTATATTAACTGTCCGATGTCTTCAAGAAAGTGTTGTGTTATGCAAATTTGCAGTAAACGTTTTGATAAACAATTTTCTTGACAACTAGCTAACAAGATTAGAATATTCATTTCGTAAATGTATACAAAAAATAAGTATGGTCTTCGCAACATCTAACACTGAATATCTCTGCACATTTCTGAACCTTGATTTTACATAAATAAAAACAATCAAATTTATCATCTCTTATGTCCTTGGTTTCACTATGACTTGAATCTCTTCCTCTGATTTCTTGTTCCTATTGTTATCTTGTATACATGTATACTGGTTCCTTTCATTATTGTTTCCTGTTATAAATAACAATACTATGTTGGTCAAGTGGGTAGATGAGAGCATTTGGGTGTTGCAATGTGATCCAGTTCATAATAACACTTGCTGTTGGTGTTCATGTTTTATGATTTAGCATGTACCTTATAACCATGATGTAATTTGTAAGCCATGTAATAAATTATATTTGTAGTTCTTGTCACCTTCTATATAAATATACTAGATTGTTTCATTTCATAATTTTTCCTGTTATAAGTAATAATACTCTCAATACTGGCCAAGAGAACATGTAATACATTTTTTCCACTTGTTGTAATACTATTGTCTCTACTATCTCTAAATCTGCAAAAATCTAATGTTCTTTTAAATATGCTAGGTATGATTGGGTAGTGGGCTACATAGTGCTACCCAACATAATCCACGCCATGACATGATGTGATAGTTGCCATCAGGAGAGTCGACGAAGAACCTGAACAACAGCCTCGAAAGTTTATATGTTTTGTTGATGCTGGATTGTAGTGCTTCTTAACCTTGTTGTGTGATATATTTAGTGAATCTATGTTGTAAATTATCATTACATGAAGGATTTGTAAACTGCTATGTTGTATATACACACAGAATTTTTTTGAGAAAAACATATACATACAGTTTGCCGCATATTGTGTGAACTGTTTCAAATTACTTTCTCTTTAGGCCACAATTGGCTAAAAATATACTGTGCCAAAATTGGGCTGAAAGAAATTGGCTGGACCATATTTAAATTCTGCCTACATTCGCGACGATTTCTGTGACGAAAAAGTAGTATCCACGTAGGCGGCCACACCATTCCATTTGGCGAATCGAAAATCAAATGTGGCGTCAGGCTATGATGGCTTGTTCCGTCACAATGGTTTGGGCCTGGGCGGGCTTGAGGTAGATCCATGGTCAAGAACCGTCAAGGAAGGCACAATGTCAAAATTATGACGTGATATACATGACGGACTGAAGTCCGTCATGCATGGGCACCGATGACAGATTTTCACTCATTTGTGACGGATCTGTACTGTCACGTATTAACATATTTCTTGTAGTGACGTACGTAACAGGAGCACCGTCCGACGGCATCCGCTCGCAACCACCGCCGTCCCCTCCACCTCAGAGCTCGGCGCCGCAGCAGCGCCGCGCCGTCGGCCACCACCCGATCCACCGGTTCGAGGGGTGACGATGCCCTAAGAGCCATGGCCCGCCGCCGCCAGATCCGAGCGGGCTTTGCTCGGGGATGCGTTAGGTGGCGGCGGATGGGTGAACGCCGGGAGGAGGCCTTTCGCCGGGGGGTGAGATGCCCTGCCTGAGTCGCCCTGGAGGAGGACGACGCGGGGGCTGATCCTATTTTCCTGGAGGAGGACGACCTAAAAGTGGGGCACCTCTGAATCTTTTGTTACACGAAATTTTAATGGCTGGCAATTGATTTCTGTTGGGATATCCTCCTCATGTGGGCAGTGAGGAGATGACCATTTAAAGGCCTTTTAGGCAGCCGAAAGAGGTGCACGAGCCCACTACCCATTAGGGTTATGACCTAGGGTCATTTTAGACTTTGCACATGAGTGGATGGGGATGCTTTACCCTCCATCTAGTAGCCACCACCAAGGGTGACGAAAATTAGTTCATCCTCCAAGAGAGAAGAAGAGAGAAAACCAAGAGAGCAAGGGAAGAAGAGGAAGATTGAAGGAAGAGCAAGGGAGCACCTCCCCAAGGTTGTGCTGGTCCAGATCCACTATCTTGTCTCCTTCAAGCTTCGGTTCCACCATCTTTGGTGAGATTGTTCCAATCCCTAGTTCTTGAGCCCTAAATCTTGTTGTGTTCATCCAAGATTCAGAAATCTTGATGTATGAGATCCTCTAGTGCTTTCTAGAGAAGAACTTGTTGTATCCCACATTTGATAATAGTGGAAGAGGATTTGGGTGGCTTCGGCCTGTGGATTTTCCCCTCAAGTTGAGGGGTTTTCCACGTAAAAAATCTGGTGTCTCTTTGTTGATGCTTGGTGCTGTCCAGAAACTTACTCCTACCACAAGACACTAGGCTGAGGAGTGTCTTGCCTGCTGAGTAACATTTTCTGCCTCCATATATGTTGCAGCATATGTTTCCTTCCGTGCTAAGCAACGATCCTTGAATTAGTACATGATGTGGTGCTGAGATTACTTGTTTCCGCTGCAGTTATCAGTTAACCACAAGTGCATTTGTGTGCTAATTCCCAGCAGAGTGGCATCAGAGCCTTGGTTGCTTAGAAGGTTGCAAATCCCAGTTGCTTGATTGTTGCTGGAAGTGCTGCCCACAATGGATTTGGAAGAAAGCGCTACTACAAGTGGCATGATAAAACTTGATTCTTCCAATTACTCATTATGGAAGCCCATGATGGAAGACATCCTTTATTGCAAGGATTTGAATGAGCCAATTGTGAAAGACAAGATACCGACAGGTGTCACGGAAGAAGAATGGAGAGTGTTGCACAGAAAGGCAGTAGGTATGATTCGGTTGTACATCAACCACAATATTTTCCATTGTGTTGCAAATGACACAAATGCATATGAGATGTGGCAGAAGTTGGAGTCTATGTATGAGAGGAAGACATCAATGAACAAGGCCTCGGTGATCAAAAGACTTGCAAAGCTTGAGTACCGAGATGGCACAAGTGTGATTGAGCACTTAAATGTCTTTCAATGCCATATAAATAAACTTTCAGCCATGAAGATCAACTTTGAGAATGAGGTGCAAGCATTGTTGCTGCTGAGTTCCATGCCTGATAGTTGGAACACGCTTGTTGTGTCACTTTGCAATTCAGCTCCGGATGGGATGCTGACTTTGGAGATGGTGAAGAACAGTATGCTGAATGAAGAAGCCAGGAAGAAGGAAAAGGGTGATGCCTCTTCTTCTGATGCGTATGTAGCTAAAACCCATGGGAAGAATGAGAACTGTGGACGCAGCAATACAAGATTTCAGCAAGGCAAAAGCAAACCCAGGGGGAGTATTTCACATCTTACACTAGTGGTGTTGCTGGCCAAGTGAGGATGGGAAATAGTGGTTCGTTAACAATTGTTGGCAAGGGCTCTATATGCATTGAAACAAACACAGGTTGCAGATTGGTGCTCGATGATGTGAGGCATGTTCCCGACATAAGGCTGGATTTGTTGTCAATGGGCAAGCTTGATGATATCAAACATCCAAGTTATTTTGGTGAAGGAAAATGGAAGCTTACCAAAGGCTCTTTGATTGTGGCTTGAGGAAGTAAGCAAGGTAATCTCTATGTGACTAAAACCAAGTTGTGCAATGAGGTGTTGAATGTTGCGGAAAAAGACATTTCGGTTGAATTGTGGCACAAGAGGCTTGGGCATATGAGTGAGAAGGGCATGCATGCTCTTGCTCGCATGGAGTACCTCCCTTGAAAGGTATATCCTTGAAACCCTGTGCACATTGTTTTGCTGGCAAACAACATAGGGCTGCATTTCGTACACTCCCTCCACATCGTGCAGAAAATGTTCTTGATATTGTGCACACTAATGTTTGATCCATGACTGAAAAATCTCATGGTGGAGCATTATACTTTGTGACTTTTATTGATGACCATTCAAGGAAGGTTTTTGTGTATGTGCTGAAACACAAATACCAGACGCTTGAAGCCTTCAAGGAGTTTCATGCCAAAGTTGAAAGGGAAACTGGAAGGAAATTGAAGTGCGTGAGATCAGACAATGGTGGTGAATACAAAGATCCTTCTGAAAGGTATTGCAGAAATGTTGGCATCAAGCTTGAGAAGAGTCCACCAAAGACACCCCAGCTCAATGGTCTTGGAGAGAGAATGAACAGGACACTCACAGAGAGGGTCACAGCTATGCTCTCTCATGCTCATTTACCTAATTCATTTTAGGCTGAAGCATTGATGAATGCTAGGTATGTGGTTAACCTATCTCCCTCAGTTCCTTTTGCAGGTGATATTCCTCAAAGAGTTTGGTCAGGGAAGGAGGTATCATACAAGCACTTGAAGGTCTTTGGTTGCAGGGCATTTGTACATGTTCCAAGGGACGAGAGATCCAAGCTTGATAGCAAGACAAAGTAGTGCATCTACCTCAGCCAACCAAGTGAAGAGTTTGGCTACAGGTTGTGGGATCCAGTAAATAGGAAGATTGTGAGAAGCCGAGATGTGGTGTTCATTGAAGATGAAACAATAAAAGATATTGGGAAACCAGAGAAGCCAATGACCAACACACCTCAGGTTGACATGGATCCAATCCGTCCTCCTCTCGTGCATGACAATCGTGGGGGAGATGATGACACTGAAGACAGTGGAGATGCAACTGATCAAGGCAGTACAAGTCAAAGTGGCGACCAGCCATCAAGTGATGATGATGAAGTTGGTAATGATGATGCCAACGAAAATCCACCTGATTCACCACCAGTGCAGCAGCAAAGAAGAAGTGAAAGAGATCACATTCCTTCTTCTAAATATCCACCACATCAATATGTGTTGATGACAGATGCAGATGAGCCCTCATGCTATGAGGAGGCAATGTCTGATGAGAACAAGGAAGAATGGTCAGAAGCCATGCAGGATGAGATGAATTCCCTATATGAAAATGATACTTTTGAGTTGGTGACACTGCCAAAAGGCAAGAAAGCACTCAAGAACAAGTGGGTGTATAGAGTGAAGACTGAAGAAATCACCTCACATCCAAGGTACAAGGCTAGATTGGTTGTGAAAGGATTCAGTCAGAAAAAGGGCATTGATTATAGTGAGATATTCTCTCCAGTGGTCAAGATGTCTTCGATCCGAGTTGTGCTTGGCATGGCTGCCACCATGGACTTGGAAATTGAACAACTTGATGTGAAGACATCATTCTTACATGGTGACCTAGAGGAGGAGATATACATGGAGCAGCCAGAGGGATTCATGGTTGCAGGCAAGGAGCACTTAGTTTGCAAATTGAAGAAGAGCTTGTATGGCTTGAAGCAATCTCCTCGGGAGTGGTACAAGACGTTTGAGTCTTTTATGACTGGGCTTGGTTACCATAAAGCACAACCTGACAATTGTGTCTTTATGAAGAGGTACGCCGAGGGTGACTTCATTATTCTCTTGTTGTATGTTGATGATATGCTGATTGTTGGAAATGGCACAAAGAGGATTGCTCTCCTCAAGAAGGCATTGAGTAAATCATTTTCCATGAAGGATTTAGGGCCTGCTAACCAAATACTTGGCATGAAGATCTCCCGTGATAGATCAAAGAAGCTGCTTTGGCTCTCACAGGAAAGATACATTGAGAAGGTACTTGAAAGGTCCAATATGAAAGATGCAAAATCCGTTATCTCTCCGCTTGCAGGCCATCACAAACTGAATTCAAAACAATGTCCTACAAGCAAGAAGGAGAAAGAAGAAATGAGGAAAGTACCTTACCAATCTGGTGTGGGCAGTTTGATGTATGCCATGGTATGCACTAGGCCTGACATTGCCTATGAAGTTGGAGTTGTTAGCCGGTTCATGATAAATCCAGGTAAAGCTCACTAGGAAGCAGTGAAGTGGATTCTCAGGTATCTCAAGGGTACTTCTACGTCTTGTCTATGCTTTGGAAATGGTGATCTTGTATTGCAGGGCTATACAGATGCAGATTACGCAGGTGACAAGGATCGTAGGAAGTCCATGATACGTCTCCAACGTATCTATAATTTTTGATTGCTCCATGCTATATTATCTACTGTTTTGGACTATATTGGGCTTTATTTTCCACTTCTATATTACTTTTGGGACTAACCTATTAACCGGAGGCCCAGCCCAGAATTGCTGTTTTTTGCCTATTTCAGTGTTTCGAAGAAACGGAATATCAAACGGAGTCCAAACGGAATAAACCTTTCTGGAACGTGATTTTCTTCCCGAATATGACCCAGGAGACTTGGACCCTACGCCAAGGAAGCTTCGAGGTGGGCACGAGGTAGGGGGGCGCGCCCTATACCCCCAGGCGTGCCCCACCCTCGTGGGCCCACCGAAGCTCCACCGACGTACTTCTTCCTCCTATATATACCTACGTAGCCCCAAACGAACAGAGACGGAGCCAAAAACCTAATTCCACCGCCGCAACTTTCTGTATCCACGAGATCCCATCTTGGGGCCTGTTCCGGAGCTCCGCTGGAGAGGGCCGTCATCACGGAGGGCTTCTACATCATCATAGCCTCTCCGATGAAGTGTGAGTAGTTTACCTCAGACCTTCGGGTCCATAGTTATTAGCTAGATGGCTTCTTCTCTCTTTTTGGATCTCAATACAAAGTTCTCCCCCTTTCTTGCGGAGATCTATTCGATGTAATCTTCTTCTTTTTGCGGTGTGTTTGTTGAGACCGATGAATTGTGGGTTTATGATCAATTCTATCTATGAATAATATTTGAATCTTCTCTGAATTCTTTTATGTATGATTGGTTATCTTTGCAAGTCTCTTCGAATTATCCGTTTGGTTTGGCCAACTAGATTGGTAGTTCTTGCCATAGGAGAAGTGCTTAGCTTTGGGTTCGATCTTGCGGTGTCCTTTCCTAGTGACAGAAGGGGTAGCAAGGCACGTATTGCATCGCAGCCATCGAGGATAACAAGATGGGGTTTATTTCATATTGCATGAATTTATCTCTCCACATCATGTCATCTTGCTTAAAGCGTTACTCTGTTTTTAACTTAATACTCTAGATGCATGCTGGATAGCGGTCGATGAGTGGAGTAATAGTAGTAGATGCGGAATCGTCTCGGTCTACTTGTCACGGACGTGATGCTTATATACATGATCATGCCTAGATATTCTCATAACTATGCTCAATTCTGTCAATTGCTCAACAGTAATTTGTTCACCCACCGTATAATACTTATGCTCTTGAGAGAAGCCACTAGTGAAACCTATGGCCCCCAGGTCTATTCTCATCATATCAATCTCCATCACTTTAATCTTGCTTTGCTTTTTTACTTTGCCTTTTACTTTTCACTTTGCATCTCTATACCAAAAATATTATATCTATCAGATCTCACTCTCGTAAGTGACCGTGAAGGGATTGACAACCCCTAATCGCGTTGGTTGCGAGTAGCTATTGTTTTGTGCAGGTACGAGGGACTTGAGCATGGCCTCGTACTGGATTGATACCTTGGTTCTCAAAAACTGAGGGAAATACTTAAGCTACTCTGCTGCATCATCCTTTCCTCTTCGGGGAAATCCAACGCAAGCTCAAGAGGTAGCAAGAAGAATTTCTGGCGCCGTTGCCGGGGAGTCTACGCAAAAAGTCAACATACCAAGCGCCCATCACAATACCTGATATGTCTCCAACGTATCTATAATTTTTGATTGCTCCATGCTATATTATCTACTGTTTTAGGCAATATTGGGCTTTATTTTCCACTTTTATATTATTTTTGGGACTAAGCTATTAACCGGAGGCCCAGCCCAGATTTGCTGTTTTATGCCTATTTCAGTGTTTTGAGGAAAAGGAATATCAAACGGAGTCGAAACGGAACGAAATCAACTGGAGAAGTTATTTTTGGAAGGAAACCTACCGGATAGACTTGGACCCTACGTCAGAAGATGAAGGAGGAGCTCACGAGGGTAGGGGGCGCGCCCCCTGCCTCGTAGCCCCCCCTTCGGTCCACCGACATACCCCTTGTACCCATATATACCTACGTATCGTAAAACTTCCAGAGAGCACAATAGATCGGGAGTTCCGCCGCTGGAAGCCTCCGTAGCCACCGAAAACCAATCTAGACCCGTTCCGGCACCCTGTCGGAGGGGGCAATCCTTCTCCGGTGGCCATCTTCATCATCCGGGTGCTCTCCATGACGAGGACGGAGTAGTTCTCCCTCGGGGCTAAGGGTATGTACCAGTAGCTATGTGTTTGATCTCTCTCTCTCTCTCGTGTTCTTGAGATGATACGATCTTGATGTATCGCGAGCTTTGCTATTATATTTGGATCCTATGATGTTTCTTTCCCCCTCTACTCTCTTGTAATGAATTGAGTTTCCCCTTTGAAGTAATCTTATAGGATTGAGTCTTTAAAGATTTGAGAACACTTGATGTATGTCTTGCCGTGGATATCTGTGGTGACAATGGGATATCACGTGACTCACTTGATGTATGTTTTGGTGATCAACTTTCGGGTTCCGCCCATGAACCTATGCATAGGGGTTGGCACACGTTTTCGTCGTGATTCTCCGATAGAACTTTGGGGCACTCTTTGAGGTCCTTTGTGTTGGTTGAATAGATGAATCTGAGATTGTGTGATGCATATCGTATAATCATACCACGGATACTTGAGGTTACATTGGAGTATCTAGGTGACATTAGGGTTTTGGTTGATTTGTATCTTAAGGTGTTATTCTAGTACGAACTCTAGGGCTGTTTGTGACACTTATAGGAATAGCCCAACGGATTGATTGGAAAGAATAACTTTGAGGTGGTTTCGTACCCTATCATAATCTCTTCATTCGTTCTCCGCTATTAGTGACTTTGGAGTGACTCTTTGTTGCATGTTGAGGGATAGTTATGTGATCCAATTATATTATTATTGTTGAGGGAACTTACACTAGCGAAAGTATGAACCCTAGGCCTTGTTTCCTATCATTGCAATACCGTTTGTGCTCACTATTATCATTAGTTACCTTGCTGTTTTTATATTTTCAGATTACAAATATCTTTATCTACCATCCATATTGCACTTGTATTACCATCTCTTCGCCGAACTAGTGCACCTATACAATTTACCATTGTATTGGTTGTGTTGGGGACACAAGAGACTCTTTGTTATTTGGTTGCAGGGTTGCTTGAGAGAGACCATCTTCATCCTACGCCTCCTATGGATTGATAAACCTTAGGTCATCCACTTTAGGGAAATTTGCTACTGTCCTACAAACCTCTGCACTTAGAGGCCCAACAACGTCTACAAGAAGAAGGTTGTGTAGTAGACATCAAGCTCTTTTCTGGCGCCGTTGCCGGGGAGGTGAGTGCTTGAAGGTATATCTTTAGATCTTGCAATCGAGTCTTTTAATTTCTTGTTTTATCACTAGTTTAGTTTATAAAAGAAAATTACAAAAAAATGGAATTGAGTTTGTCTCATATGCTTCACCTTTTTAATATCTATCGTGAGAATAAGGATTCCGATAATGTGTTCAAGTGCTAGAAGAAGAAATCTATAAAATGTTGGCACTAAATATTTGAATGATGAGCATGATTGCAATGTTGTTAGTATGAACTCCTTGAATATCTATGATGCTAATGATATGCAAAGCCACAAGCTTGGGGAAGCTATGTTTGATGAAGATGATATTTTTTGTCCCCCAAGTTTTGATGAGCAAATTTATTATGATGAAAGCATGCCTCCTATCTATGATGATTATTGTGATGATACGTATGCTTTAAAGAATAATGATAACCATGAAACTTGTCATCTTGATCTTAATTTTCAATCACATGATAGTTATTTTGTTGAGTTTGCTCCCACTATTATTCATGAGAAGACATTTGCTTATGTGGAGAGTAATAAAAATTCTATGCTTGTAGATCATGAAAAGAATGCTTTAGGTGCTGGTTATATTGTTGAATTCCTTCATGATGCTACTGAAAATTATTATGAGGGAGGAACATATGCTTGTAGGAATTGCAATAATATCAAGTTTCCTCTCTATGTGCTTAAAGTTTTAAAGTTATGCTTGTTTTACCTTCCTATGCAAGTTGATTCTTGTTCCCATAAGTTGTTTGCTCACAAAATCCCAATGCATAGGAAGTGGGTTAGACTTAAATGTGCTAGTCATATTCTTCATCATGCTCTCTTTATATTACAATTCTTATCTTTTATGTGAGCATCATTGAAATCATCATGCCTAGCTAGGGGCATTAAACGATAGCGCTTGTTGGGAGGCAACCCAATTTTATTTTAGTTCCTTGCTTTTTGCTCCTGTTTAGTAATAAATAATTCATCTAGCCTCTTTTTATATGTGGTTTTATGTTTTTAATTAGTTTTTGTGCCAAGTAGAACCTTTGTGAAGACTTGGGGAAAGTCTTGTTGATCATGCTGTAAAAAACAGAAACTTTAGCGCTCACGAGAATTGCTGCCATTTTTATTTGAAGAGTGCTATTTAGTTAATTATTTTTGCAGATGATTAATAGATAAATTCCTCAGGTCCAGCAATTTATTTGAGAATTTTATGAGTTCCATAAGTATACGTTTGATCCATATTACTACAGACTGTTCTGTTTTTGACAGATTCTGTTTTTCATGTGTTGTTTACTTATTTTGATGAATCTATGGCTAGTAAAAGAGTTTATAAACCATATATAAGTTGAAATACAGTAGGTTTAATACTAATATAAATAAAGAAGGAGTTCATTACAGTACCTTTAAGTGGTGTTTTGTTTTCTTTCGCTAAAGGAGCTTACGAGTTTTCTGTTAAGTTTTGTGTTGTGAAGTTTTCAAGTTTTGGGTAAGGATGGTTAGTGGTCCTACCCGTATCGATCCTTCTATTGAGAAGCACCATCCAGAAAATTAATTACCCGCTCGATGGACTATGGAATAAGGAGTGGTAAGAGCCTAATCTTGGGGAAGCCCAAGTCACCCCAAGGAAATATTCAAGGAAAACCAAGAGCCTAAGCTTGGGGATGCCCCCGAAGGCATTCCCTCTTTCGTCTTCGTTCATCGGTAACTTTACTTGGAGCTATATTTTTATTCACCACATGATATGTGTTTTGCTTGGAGCGTCAATTTATTTTGCTAAGATTTGCTTTCTGTTATTTAGAACAATGTTTTTCATCTTTTATTTCAATAAAAGTGGCATTGATAGTCTTTACTATGCCTATTTTAGAAGTCCACATGTTGCTGTTTGAAAACAGAAAGTTTACCGCTGTTGCAATAATTCCTTAGAAAATTCAGAATGTGATAAAATGTTGAAACCTTTTGAATATTAAGCTCTGATAAATTTACTACAATGGGAATTTTCTTTCATAATTTTTGGAGCTAGGGAAGTATGGATGTTGCTGCATTCTTTACAGACTGTCCTGTTTAGGCAGATTGCTGTTGTGTTTGCATTGTTTGCATATGTTTGCTTCTTTAATGATTCTATTTGAGGATAGGACTATTAAATATGCAGAGGCATTTAGTATGCAATGTTGAATAATAATTTTAGGGATTTGCTACAGTAGAGTATGATAAGGTTTTTGCAATGGTTTATACTAACTTATCTCACGAGTCCTTGTTGAGTTTTGTGTGGATGAAGCTTTTGAGATTTAGGGAGACCATGATATGAGAGGAATTAAGGAGACACAAAAGCTCAATCTTGGGGATGCCCAAGGCACCCCAATATAATATTTCAAGAATTCTCAAGCATCTAAGCTTGGGGATGCCCCGGTTCGCATCCCACCTTTCTTCTTCAACAATTATCGGTTAGTTTCGGTTGATCCTAAGTTTTTGCTTCTTCACATGATGTTTGCTATTCTTAGAATGTCATTTTATTTTTTGCTTTGCTTGCTGTTTGAATAAAATACCACGATCTGAAATTATTAAATGTTAGAGAGTCTTCACATAGTTGCATAATTATTCGACTACTCATTGATCTTCACTTATATCTTTCGGAGTAGTTTGTCATTTGCTCTAGTGCTTCACTTATATATTTTAGAGCATGGTCATAGTTTTATTTTGAAGAAATAGATGAACTCTCATGCTTCACTTAGATTATTTTGAGAGTCTTAAATAGCATGGTAATTTTCTTAAAATCCTAATATGCTAGGTATACAAGATTAATAATAAAATCCTCTTATGAGTGTGTTGAATACTAAGAGAAGTTTGATACTTGATGATTGTTTTGAGACATGAGGATGGTAATATTAGAGTCATGCTAATTGAGTCGTTGTGAATTTGAGAAATACTTGTGTTGAAGTTTGTGATTCCCGTAGCATGCACGTATGGTGAACCGTTATGTGATGAAGTCAGAGCATGATTTATTTTTTTGATTGCCTTCCTTATGAGTGGCGGTCGGGGACGAGCGATGGACTTTTCCTACCAATCTATCCCCCTAGGAGCATGCGCGTAGTACTTTTTTTCGATAACTAATAGATTTTTGCAATAAGTATGTGAGTTCTTTATGACTAATGTTGAGTCCATGGACTATACGCACTCTCACCCTTCCACCATTGCTAGCCTCTCTAATACCGCGCACCTTTCGTCGGTACCATACACC
The DNA here is from genome assembly GCF_003073215.2 of Triticum urartu. Taxonomy (NCBI): domain Eukaryota; kingdom Viridiplantae; phylum Streptophyta; class Magnoliopsida; order Poales; family Poaceae; genus Triticum; species Triticum urartu. The sequence goes on along the minus strand of NC_053026.1, from coordinate 537,415,970 downwards.
CACCATATACCTACCTCAAAACAACCACCATACCTACCTATTATGGCATTTCCATAGCCATTTTGAGATATATTGCCATGCAACTTTCCACTGTTCCGTTATTATGACACACTCCATCATTGTCATAATGCTTAGCATGATCATGTAGTTGACATCGTATTTGTGGCAAAGCCACCGTTCATAATTCTTTCATACATGTCACTCATGCATCATTGCACATCCCGGTACACCGCTGGAGGCATTCATATAGAGTCATATCTTGTTCTAAGTATCGAGTTGTAAGTAAATAAAAGTGTGATGATCATCATTATTAGAGCATTGTCCCAGTGAGGAAAGGATGATGGACACCATGATTCCCCCACAAGTCGGGATGAGACTCCGGACGAAAGTAAATAAAAGAGGCCAAAGAAGCCCAAAATAAAAAAAAGAGGCCAAAGAAGCCCAAATGAAAAAAGGCCATAAAAAGGAGAAGGCCCAAGTAAAAAAATAAAAAAAATAAAAAAAGTGAGAAAAAGAGAGAAGGGGCAATGATAGAGAGCCTCTTATGTTTTCACTTTCATAGACTAGTGGGAATCTTTCATTATAGAACTTGGCTTGTATATTCCAATGATGGGCTTCCTCAAAATGCCCTAAGTCTTCGTGAGCAAGCAAGTTGGATGCACACCCACTAGTTTCTTTTGTTGCGCTTTCATATACTTATAGCTCTAGTGCATCCGTTGCATGGCAATCCCTACTCACTCACATTGATATCTATTGATGGGCATCTCCATAGCCCGTTGATACGCCTAGTCGATGTGAGACTATCTTCTCCTTTTTGTCTTCTCCACAACCACCATTCTATTCCACCTATAGTGCTATATCCATGGCTCACGCTCATGTATTGCGTGAAGATCAAAAAAGTTTGAGAACATCAAAAGTATGAAACAATTGCTTGGCTTGTCATCGGGGTTGTGCATGATTTAAATATTTTGTGTGGTGAAGATGGAGCATAGCCAGACTATATGATTTTGTAGGGATAGCTTTCTTTAGCCGTGTTATTTTGAGAAGACATAATTGCTTAGTTAGTATGCTTGAAGTATTATTTTTTCTATGTCAATATGAACTTTTGTCTTGAATCTTTTGGATCTGAATATTCATACCACAATTAAGAAGAATTACATTGAAATTATGCGAAGTAGCACTCCGCATCAAAAATTCTGTTTTTATCATTTACCTACTCGAGGACGAGCAAGAATTAAGCTTGGGGATGCTTGATACGTCTCCAACGTATCTATAATTTTTGATTGCTCCACGCTATATTATCTACTATTTTAGGCAATATTGGGCTTTATTTTCCACTTTTATATTATTTTTGGGACTAACCTATTAACCGGAGGCCCAGCCCATATTTGCTGTTTTATGCCTATTTCAGTGTTTCGAGGAAAAGGAATATCAAACGGAGTCGAAACGGAACGAAATCAACTGGAGAAGTTATTTTTGGAAGGAAACCTACCGGATAGACTTGGACCCTACGTCAGAAGATGAAGGAGGAGCTCACGAGGGTAGGGGGCGCGCCCACCCCCCTGGGGCGCGCCCCCTGCCTCGTGCCCCCCCTTCGGTCCATCGACGTACCCCTTGTACCCATATATACCTACGTATCGTAAAACTTCCAGAGAGCACAATAGATCGGGAGTTCTACCGCCAGAAGCCTCCGTAGCCACCGAAAACCAATCTAGACCCATTCCGGCACCCTACCGGAGGGGGCAATCCTTCTCCGGTGGCCATCTTCATCATCCCGGTGCTCTCCATGACGAGGAGGGAGTAGTTCTCCCTCGGGGCTAAGGGTATGTACCAGTAGCTATGTGTTTGATCTCTCTCTCTCTCTCGTGTTCTTGAGATGATACGAGCTTGATGTATCACGAGCTTTGCTATTATATTTGGATCCTATGATGTTTCTTCCCCCCTCTACTCTCTTGTAATAAATTGAGTTTCCCCTTTGAAGTAATCTTATCGGATTGAGTCTTTAAAGATTTGAGAACACTTGATGTATGTCTTGCCGTGGATATCTGTGGTGACAATGGGATATCACGTGACTCACTTGATGTATGTTTTGGTGATCAACTTGCGGGTTCCACCCATGAACCTATGCATAGGGGTTGGGACACATTTTCGTCATGATTCTCCGATAGAACTTTGGGGCACTCTTTGAGGTCCTTTGTGTTGGTTGAATAGATGAATCTGAGATTGTGTGATGCATATCATATAATCATACCCACGGATACTTGAGGTGACATTGGAGTATCTAGGTGACATTAGGGTTTTGGTTGATTTGTATCTTAAGGTGTTATTCTAGTATGAACTCTAGGGCTGTTTGTGACACTTATAGGAATAGCCCAACGGATTGATTGGAAAGAATAACTTTGAGGTGGTTTCGTACCCTACCATAATCTCTTCGTTCATTCTCCGCTATTAGTGACTTTGGAGTGACTCTTTGTTGCATGTTGAGGGATAGTTATGTGATCCAATTATGTTATTATTGTTGAGGGAACTTACACTAGCGAAAGTATGAACCCTAGGCCTTGTTTCCTATCATTGCAATACCGTTTGTGCTCACTTTTATCATTAGTTACCTTGCTGTTTTTATATTTTCAGATTACAAATACCTTTATCTACCATCCATATTGCACTTGTATCACCATCTCTTCGCTGAACTAGTGCACCTATACAATTTACCATTGTATTTGGTGTGTTGGGGACACAAGAGACTCTTTGTTATTTGGTTGCAGGTTTGCTTTAGAGAGACCATCTTCATCGTACGCCTCCTACGGATGGATAAACCTTAGGTCATCCACTTGAGGGAAATTTGCTACTCTCCTACAAACCTCTGCACTTGGAGGCCCAACAACGTCTACAAGAAGAAGGTTGTGTAGTAGACATCAAGCTCTATCTCTCGCATTACATTAGTTGCCATTTGCCTCTCGTTTTCCTCTCCCCCACTTCACCCTTCCCATTTTATTCGCCCTCTCTTTCCCTATCTCCTTCTCCTTCTCCGCCTCTCTTCTCTGTTTGCCTTTTTCTCGCTTGCCTTGTCGTCATTGCTAATCTTATCTCTTCTCCGTTATCTTCCGAGAATGAAGTCCTAAATTTTAAACAAAGGGAGGGAGAAAATCTGAAAGATGCTTGGTATAGAATTTGCAATGCTCAAAATAGATCTACTAGGAAGCAATCTACTTCAGTCCTTCTTCGCAATTTTTATGTAGGTGGTAGTCCTTGGTATAGATATATCCTTGATACCACTACCGGGGGGAATTTCTTGGGTAGCCACACTTTCGATTCTTATAATGCTATGATAGATTTATTTGGCTCACCACCTCTTTTGGTTAATGGAACTATGTTAACTTTGGAGCATGTTATGCAAAGGCTTGAAATTATTGAAAACAAAGTTGCTACCATTGAATCAATTGATAATCTAGATAAAAATATCCATAATCAAATTACCCAATATGGATCTAAGGTAGGAATGACTTTGAAAAATATTAAGGAAAAGGAACCCATGGTTAATGAGAAAATAAATCTAGATTCCACTAGAATCGATAAACTTGAGGGTATCATTACCAACTTAGGAACCGCCTTTTCTTTCGTAAAGAATACTTCTAGTCCTCCCACTAAAATTACCAAGATTATGTATGTTCCTAAGAATAAGGGTGAATCATCTAGTAAGAAAACTGCGGATCTTAAATCTATAAGCATTCATCCCGATATTTTTGCTATCATTAAGGAACCTTATGTTACGAATGAATTTTTTGATCTTGTGCCTAAAAGTTTGATAATTACTAGAAAGGAAGAAATTTCTAAGAAAGATAGATGCATCATTGAAGAATTGCCTACCAAAGATGGCAATACCTAGATCTATCCACGCCTTTATGCCTAGCTAGGGGCGTTAAACGATAGCGCTTCTTGGGAGGCAACCCAATTTTATTTTTCTTCCTTGCTTTTCTCTCCTGTTTAGTAATAAATAATTTATTTAGCCTCTGTTTTGGTTGTGTTTTTTTGTCTAATTAGTGTTTGTGCCAAGTAGAACCGTTGGGAAGACTTGGGGAAAGTCTTGTTGAACTTGCTGTAAAAAACAGAAACTTTAGCGCTCACGAGAACTGCTGTAATTTTTATTTGGAGAGTGCTATTTAGTTAATTCGTTTTGAAGATGATTAATAGATAAATTACTCACGTCCATCAATTTATTTTAGAATTTTTGGGGTTCTAGATCTTGAGCTAGATACAGATTACTACAGACTGTTCTGTTTTTGACAGATTCTGTTTTTCGTGTGTTGTTTGCTTATTTTGATGAATCTATTGCTAGTAAAATAGTTTATAATCCATATAGAAGTTGGAATACAGTAGGTTTAACACCAATATAAATAAATAATGAGTTCATTACAGTACCTTGAAGTGGTCTTTTGTTTTCTTTCTCTAACGGAGCTCACGAGATTTCTATTGAGTTTTGTGTTGTGAAGTTTTCAAGTTTTGGGTGAATTCTTTTGATGGATTATGGAACAAGGAGTGGCAAGAGCCTAAGCTTGGGGATGCCCATGGTACCCCCAAGATAATCCAAGGACACCAAAAAGTCAAAGCTTGGGGATGCCCCGGAAGGCATCCACTCTTTCGTCCACTTCCATCGGTAATTTACTTGGAGCTATATTTTTATTCACCAACATGATATGTGTTTTGCTTGGAGCGTCTAGTATTATTTGTGTACTCTATGTGCTTCACTTATACCTTTTGAGCATTAGTTTTGCTCTATGTGCTTCACTTATATCTTTTGAGCTATGTAGTTTTGCTCTATGTGCTTCACTTATATCTTTTGAGCATTATAATTTTGCTCTATGTGCTTCACTTATATCTTTTGAGCTATGTAGTTTTGCTCTATGTGCTTCACTTATATCTTTTGAGCTATGTAATTTTGCTCTATGTGCTTCACTTAGATCTTTTAAGAGCACGGTGGTGGATTTGCTTTAAAGAAACTATTGATCTCTCATGCTTCACTTAAATTATTTTGAGAGTCTCTTAATAGCATGGTAATTTGCTTAATAATAATATGCTTGGTATTCAAGATTTGTGAAACTTTCTTTTGAGTGCATTGAATACTAAGAAAAGATTGAAGCATGATAATTGTTTTGAGATATGGAGGTGATAATATTAGAGTCATGCTAGTTGAGTAGTTGTGAATTTAAAGAATACTTGTGTTAAAGTTTGTGATTCCCGTAGCATGCACGTATGGTGAACCGTTATGTGATGAAGTCGGAGCATGATTTATTTATTGATTGTCTTCCTTATGAGTGGCGGTCGGGGACGAGCGATGGTCTTTTCCTACCAATATATCCCCCTAGGAGCATGCGCGTAATACTTTGCTTTGATAACTTCTAGATTTTTTTGCAATAAGTATATGAGTTCTTTATGACTAATGTTGAGTCCATGGATTATATGCACTTTTTCCCATCGTTCCACCATTGCTAGCCTCTCTAATACCGCGCACTTTTCGCCGGTATCATACACCTACCATATACCTTCCTCAAAACAGCCACCATACCTACCTATTATGGCATTTCCATAGCCATTCCGAGATATATTGCCATGCAACTTTCCACCGTTCCGTTTATTATGGCACGCTCCATCATTGTCATATTGCTAGCATGATCATGTAGTTGACATCGTATTTGTGGAAAAGCCACCGTTCATAATTCTTTCATACATGTCACTCTTGATTCATTGCATATCCTGGTACACCGCCGGAGGCATTCATATAGAGTCATATTTTGTTCTAAGTATCGCGTTGTTGAGTTGTAAAAAAAATAAAAGTGTGATGATCATCATTTTTGGAGCATTGTCCCAAGTGAGGAAAGAATGATGGAGACTATGATTCCCCCATAAGTCGGGATGAGACTCCGGACGAAAAAAAAGAAAAAGAAAAGAGGCCATAAAAAAAGAAGAGAAAAGGCCCAAATAAAAAAATAAAAAATATGAGAGAAAAAGATAGAAGGGACAATGTTACTATCCTTTTACCACACTTTTGCTTCAAAGTAGCACCATGATCTTCATAGTAGAGAGTCTCTCATGTTATCACTTTCATATACTAGTGGGAATTTTACATTATAGAACTTGGCTTGTATATTCCAATGATGGCCTTCCTCAAAATGCCCTAGGTTTCGTGACCAAGCAAGTTGGATGCACACCCACTTTGTTTCTTTTGATGAGCTTTCATATACTTATAGCTCTAGTGCATCCGTTGCATGGCAATCCCTACTCACTCACATTGATATCTGTTGATGGGCATCTCCATAGCCCGTTGATATGCCTAGTTGATGTGAGACTATCTTCCCCTCTTTTTGTCTTCTCCACAACCACCATTCTATTCCACATATAGTGCCATATCCATGGGTCACGCTCATGTATTGCGTGAAGATTGAAAAAGTTTTGAAAAAGTTAGATTATGAAACAATTGCTTGGCTTGTCATCGGGGTTGTGCATGATTTAAATACTTTGTGTGGTGAAGATAGAGCATAGCCAGGCTATATGATTTTGTAGTGATAACTTATGTTATTTTGAGAAGACATAATTGCTTTGCTAGTATGCTTGAAGTATTATTATTTTTATGTCAATATAAACTTTTGTCTTGAATCTTTTGAATCTGAATATTCATATCACAATTAAGAAGATTTGCATTGAAATTATGCCAAGTAGCACTCCGCATCAAAAATTCTTTTTTTATCATTTACCTACTCGAGGACGAGCAGGAATTAAGCTTGGGGATGCCTGATACGTCTCCAACGTATCTATAATTTTTGATTTCTCCATGCTATATTATCTACTGTTTTGGACTATATTGGGCTTTATTTTCCAATTTTATATCAGTGTTTCGAAGAAACGGAATAAACCTGTCGGGAATGTGATTTTCTTCCCAAATATGACCCAGGAGACTTGGACCCTACGCCAAGGAAGCTTCGAGATGGGCACGAGGTAGGGGGGCGCGCCCTATACCCCCAGGCGCACCCCCCACCCTCGTGGGCCCACCGAAGCTCCAACGACGTACTTCTTCCTCCTATATATACCTACGTACCCCAAACAAACAGAGACGGAGCCAAAAACCTAATTCCACCGCCGCAACTTTCTGTATCCATGATATCCCATCTTGGGGCCTGTTCCGGAGCTTCGCCGGAGAGGGCCGTCATCACGGAGGGCTTCTACATCATCATACCCTCTTCGATGAAGTGTGAGTAGTTTACCTCAGACCTTCGGGTCCATAGTTATTAGCTAGATGGCTTCTTCTCTCTTTTTGGATCTCAATACAAAGTTCTCCCCCTCTCTTGTGGAGATCTATTCGATGTAATCTTCTTCTTTTTGCGGTGTGTTTGTTGAGACCGATGAATTGTGGGTTTATGATCAAGTCTATCTATGAATAATATTTGAATCTTCTTTGAATTCTTTTATCTATGATTGGTTATCTTTGCAAGTCTCTTCGAATTATCCGTTTGGTTTGGCCAACTAGATTGGTAGTTCTTGCCATGGGAGAAGTGCTTAGCTTTGGGTTCGATCTTGCGGTGTCCTTTCCCAGTGACAGAAGGGGAAGCAAGGCACGTATTGCATCATTGCCATCGAGGATAACAAGATGGGGTTTATTTCATATTGCATGAATTTATCTCTCTACATCATGTCATCTTGCTTAAAGGCGTTACTCTGTTTTTAACTTAATACTCTAGATGCATGCTGGATAGCGGTCGATGAGTGGACTAATAGTAGTAGATGCAGAATCGTTTCGGTCTACTTGTCACGGGCGTGATGCCTATATACATGATCATGCCTAGATATTCTCATAACTATGCTCAATTCTGTCAATTGCTCAATAGTAATTTGTTCACCCATCGTAGAATACTTATGCTCTTGAGAGAAGCCACTAGTGAAACCTATGGCCCCCGGGTCTATTCTCATCATATCAATCTCCATCACTTTAATCTTGCTTTGCTTTTTAATTTGCCTTTTACTTTTCACTTTGCATCTCTATACCAAAAATACCAAAAATATTATATCTATCAGATCTCACTCTCGTAAGTGACCGTGAAGGGATTGAAAACCCCTAATCGTGTTGGTTGCGAGTAGCTATCATTTTGTGCAGGTACGAGGGACTTGAGTGTGGCCTCCTACTGGATTGATACCTTGGTTCTCAAAAACTGAGGGAAATACTTACGCTACTCTGCTGCATCATCCTTTCCTCTTCGGGGAAATCCAATGCAAGCTCAAGAGGTAGCAGTCCACATCTAGATACCTGATGACTTATGCAGGGGGAGCAGTGTCATGGCAATCAAGATTGCAGAAATGTGTTTCTACATCAACTACAGAAGCTGATTACATTGCAGCAGTTGATGCTGGCAAAGAAGTTTTGTGGATGAAGAACTTCTTGCAAGAGCTCGGCATGAAGCAAGAGAAGTATGTTCTGTTTTGTGACAGTCAGAGTGCTATTCATCTTGCCAAGAATTCAAGTTATCACTCTCGAACCAAGCACATTGATGTGAGGTACCGTTGGATTCGAGATGTTGTGAGTTTCAAGTTGCTGAAACTTGAGAAGATCCATACCGACGACAATGGTTCGGATATGATGACCAAGATATTGCCAAATGAGAGTATACAAGCATGTTGCAAGGTAGCGGGCATGGCGGTGCCCCCTCATGAGTCATAGGGGGAGATTAGTTGGGATATCCTCCTCATGTGGGCTGTGAGGAGATGACCATTTAAAGGCCTTTTAGGCAGCCCAAAGAGGTGCATGAGCCCACTACCCATTAGGGTTATGACCTAGGGTCATTTTAGACTTTGCACATGAGTGGATGGGGATGCTTAACCCTCCATCCAGCAGCAACCACCAAGGGTGACGAAAATTAGTTCATCCTCCAAGAGAGAAGAAGAGAGAAAACCAAGAGAGCAAGGGAAGAAGAGGAAGATTGAAGGAAGAGCAAGGGAGCACCTCCCCAAGGTTGTGATGGTCCAGATCCACTATCTTGTCTCCTTCAAGCTTCGGTTCCACCATCTTTGGTGAGATTGTTCCAATCCCTAGTTCTTGAGCCCTAAATCTTGTTGTGTTCATCCAAGATTCAGAAATCTTGATGTATGAGATCCTCTAGTGCTTTCTAGAGAAGAACTTGTTGTATCCCACATTTGATAATAGTGGAAGAGGATTTGGGTGGCTTCGGCCCGTGGTTTTTCCCCTCAAGTTGAGGGGTTTTCCATGTAAAAAATATGGTGTCTCTTTGTTGATGCTTGGTGCTGTCCAGAAACTTACTCCTACCACAAGACACTTGGCTGAGGAGTGTCTTGCCTGCTGAGTAACATTTTCTGCCTCCATATATGCTGCTGCATATGTTTCCTTTCGTGCAAAGCAATGATCCTTGAATTAGTACATGATGTGGTGCTGAGATTACTTGTTTCCACTGCAGTTATCAGTTAACCACAAGTGCATTTGTGTGCTAATTTCCAACAATTTCCACCGATCAACAAAACCACATCTGAAAAAACGGTTCTAATAAGAGCAGACATGGGTGTGATGCTAGCAGGCCCAATAAACCCGGCCGGAGGGAGCATCTCCCAGGGCACATCATCTTTGCATTGAACATGCATCCCATGGCGGCACATGGATTCAGTATCTATTCCCCCCACGCGAGGTGAATATTAAGTGGAATGCGAGGTATCGGGAAAGGTGTAGCTACTGCCAACATGCTCATATGAAAACTAAAAGAAAGCAAATGTTGTGTGTGAATCTTGGTAGTTTAACCTAGACTGTGAGGGTGCTTTTACAGACAGAGACTTCGAAACTAAGTTTAACTTCTGGTACTAGTATGGTTGTTGTTGACATGTTCGACTAGGTGGCTTAACAGAACAAAAGGTTGTACCCCCGCAAAAAAGAAAAAGGTTGTGAGCAGGTTGTTCGTGATGCGATAACACTCAGAAAGATATAGTTTTTCTGGCGATCAAAGGTTGGAACATTATTATTATTCAACAATAGGATAACAATGAACAGTAATTAAATGTTCCACACACGTGGGAAGCCCCTGCAACAGCATATTAGCGGTGATTCTCCCTGGCAAACAACTCTAACAAGTAACAAATGTGCTGACCAAATTCTGATTATGGCTTAGTTTGTTTTGAGCAAAAACTCCACGTGTTCACCCAACAGATACTTGGTTTCTTCTATAGCTTGGCCCATACGAGGTCTATCCTTGGAGGACGATTGTACATACTGAATGAGAACTATACAAACCGGGTATCAAATTCTTGAGGTGGAGTAGGCCAATATTCAAGTTCCTGCACATGCAGCAGAGGTGACCACGTTTTGTCCCAGACCGAAACTGAGGCTTTATCTTTTATTGGGTCCCTGTCATCTTATATTCTTATAAGTAACATTGTTGACAGATAACCATTCAAGTAACTTCAGTTGGCAGGTTAATTTTTCCATGAACTGTGTCATTATGTAGCTGTCGGGCACGCCAAATTATCAACAATGACATCATGTGCACCTCAGTACATGCATCCTTCAAAACATCACAAGACTACTCCTGGGCTAAATTCACCGTCTTCTCTTCTGAAGGCAAGTTCCAGCACTTCCTCATTGTCTATAACAAATTTATGAGTTCAAATAAATAAAGAAAGAGATGGGACATGCCTTTGGCTAAATTTTTCATGTCAGAAATGTTCTAACGTTTGAACTCATGTGTGTTCGTGTGATTTCTCATGTGATCCATAATGGATGAAACCCAACAAGGATGGTGCCCGGGTTTTTTCTACAACTTTTAGTGCATCATTTTTATCCAGTTTTGCAAGCCTTCAAGCATTGAACTTGATGAACTATAGCTTCCTAATATATTGGTATCACTACCAAAGTGTTCTGGTCTCGTGTACCGTACTCCTTTTTCCCAATTTGTATAATTGCATATCACGTTTAATCTGAGGAAAGATCCTCTATTGTTGATGTTAGTATTGAGATAGCTAAGGGTAACACCAATGCAGATCACCAAATCGCCCCTAAATATCTAGACCAGGCGGTCCGGACACAATCTGAAACCAAAGTAAGAGGTGGTTTGAGGTGTTCGGACGTCCATCATATATGCATCTGAGGTGGACCCAACAAAAACCATGCGCTGACACGTCCCCTTCTGAATCTTCAGCCCACATTCATGCCGCTCAGAGCACGGACGCAACCGGACAGCCGCCTACCTGCATTGATATGGTCAGATTGATGTGATGGGAGAGCTAACTGCACCAGCATTCACAGTGACCTAGAAGACTATTCCGGTCATTGCACCCGCATTGAAACTGATCTAGTCTAGCTGCCCCGGCTATTTAAGCCGGCTGGTGGATGGAATGACCTACCCACACCGTTGCTGCTACTTTCCTCTCCTCTCCTCCGCACTCCACAACCGGCCGCTACCACTGAGCAAGTATACGACGCAACAACTGGTTCTCCGCGCGCCCCTCTGGATCGGGCGGGAGCTTCAGATCATGGATCATCTGCCCACGCTCTCCAAGCCTGTTGGCGTCGACTGCTCCCACGATCAAATGGAGGTGCTCTCCTCGGACGACAAGGAGGAGCTGCTACTCCTCGCCGAGGCCACACTTCAAGGAGCACGCATGGTAGCTCGAGCGATCGCACTTTGACCATAGTCTGGCGCCGCCCTAGCCGCCGCTCTGGCCCAACCACGACGTCCAAATCAATAGAGACGTCAAGGAGGATCCACCACCACTAGTAGAAAAAAGGGCTTTCATTCGGGCCTGGCCAGCCCATTAGTCCCGGTTCTGCCACGAACCAGGACCAATGGATGCATTCGTCCCGATTCGTGAGCCCAAGGGGCCAGCCGGGGCCTCGTGGGCATTGGTCCCGGTTCATCTAGGTCCATTTGTCTCGGTTCTTGGCACGAACCGGGACCAATGGGCCTCGCTCCTGGCCCAAAAATATAGGTCCTGGTTCTTGGCTCGAACCGGGACAGAAGGCTGGGCTTTAGTCCCGGTTCCAGTCACGAACCGGGACAAATGAGTTACCTATATATACCCCATCGTCAGCGAGCAGAGCACTCCACAGTGCTCTGTTTTTTGCTGGCCAGCGAGGAAGGGCATTTGGGTGCTCTAGCTCACCTCTTATGCATGTGAGGTGTTCGATGAAATGCCCGAGCCACACTAGTTAGCGGTCCGTCACGCCCCGTCCTCGTCTTCACCGCCGTCGATCGCCCGCGCCGATCTCATCACTGGCACCACCGTGGTGAGCCTCTTGTTCTTATCTTCTTTCTGAAAGAAAAAAAATCATACTTTAGATAGATACTTGTCTAATTTTCTTACTTTTGACACACATAATTATATATAATGCACGCAGATGAACCGGCAATGGATGTACGGTGACAGACACACCTCCGAGTACATTAAGGGCGTGCGTAAATTTCTCGAAGTGGCTGCGGCAAACAAGTAGAATGGTTTTATGTGTTGTCCATGCCCTGATTGTGGGAATACGAGGCCTTTCTCTGACAAGAAAATCCTTCACACCCACCTGCTTTATAAGGGTTTCATGCCACACTATAAAGTTTGGACGAAGCATAGAGAAATAGGGGTTATGATAGAAGATAGCGAAGAAGAAGAGGACGATGACAACTATGTGCCCCCTGAATACAGTGAAGCTGCATTGGGGGGAAGCTGAAGATCAAGAGGAAGCTGGAGATCAAGAGGAACCAGACGATGTTCTTGATGATGATCTCCGCCGGGTCATTGTTGTTGCAAGGGAAAAGTGCGAAAGTGAAAAGGAGAAGCTGAAGTTCAATCACATGTTAGAGGATCACAAAAAAGGGTTGTACTCCAATTGCGAAGATGGCAACACAAAGCTCGGTACCGTACTGGAATTGTTGTAGTGGAAGGCAGAGAATGTTGTGCCTGACAAAAGATTTGAGAAGCTACTGAAAATATTGAAGAAGAAGCTTCCAAAGGATAACGAATTGCCCGACAGTACGTACGCAGCAAAGAAAGTCGTATGCCCTCTAGGGTTGGAGGTGGAGAAGATACATGCATGCCCTAATGACTACATCCTCTACCGCGGTGCGTACAAGGATTTGAACGCATGCCCGGTATGCGGTGCATTGCGGTATAAGATCAGACGAGATGACCCTGGTGATGTTGAGGGCGAGCCCCGCAGGAAGAGGGTTCCTGCGAAGGTGATGTGGTATGCTCCTATAATACCATGGTTGAAACGACTGTTCAGAAATGAAGAGCATGCCAAGTTGATGTGATGGCACAGTGAGGACCGTAAGAAAGATGGGAAGTTGAGAGCACCCACTGACGGGTCACAGTGGAGAAAAATCGAGAGAAAGTACTGGCTCAGTTTGCAGGTGACTCAAGGAATCTATGGTTTGGCTTAAGCGCGGATGGCATTAATCCTTTCGGGGAGCAGAGCAGCAATCACAGCACCTGGCCCGTGACTCTATGTATGTATAACCTTCCTCCTTGGATGTGCATGAAGCGGAAGTTCATTATGATTCCAATTCTTATTTAAGGCCCTAAGCAACCCGGCAACGACATTGATGTGTACCTAAGGCCATTAGTTGAAGAACTTCTATAGCTGTGGAATGGAAACGGTGTACGTGCGTGGGATGAGCACAAAAAGGTGGAATTTAACCTGCATGCGTTGCTGTTTGTAACCATCAACGATTTGCCCGCTCTCAGTAACCTTTCAGGACAGACAAACAAGGGATACCACACATGCACGCACTATTTAGCTGACACCGAAAGTATATACCTGGACAGATGCAGGAAGAATGTGTACCTGGGCCATCGTCGATTTCTCCCGACCAACCATCAATGTCGAAAGAAAGGCAAGCATTTCAAAGGCGAGGCAGATCACGGAAGAAGCCCGCCATGCGTACCGGTGATCACGTACTTGATATGGTCTCTGATTTACGCATAATATTTGTAAAGGGTCCCGGCGGACTAGCTGTTCTGAATGACGCTGAGGGATGCGCACCCATGTGGAAGACGAAATCTATATTTTGGGACCTACCCTACTGGAAAGAGCTAGAGGTACGCTCTTCAATCGACGTGATGCACGTGACGAAGAACCTTTGCGTGAACCTGTTAGGCTTCTTGGGCGTGTATGGGAAGACAAAAGATACACTTGAGACACGGGAGGACCTGCAACTTTTGCACGAAAACGACGGCATGCCTCCAAAGTAGTATGAAAGTCGTGCCAGCTACGCTCTTAGCAAAGAAGAGAAGAAAATCTTTTTTGAATGCCTGCTCAGTATGAAGGTCCCGACTGGCTTCTCGTCGAATATAAAGGGAATAATAAATATTCCAGAGAAAAAGTTCCAGAACCTAAAGTCTCATGACTGCCACGTGATTATGACGCAACTGCTTCCAGTTGCATTGAGGGGGCTTCTACCGGAAAGCGTCCGATTAGCCATTGTGAAGCTATGTGCATTCCTCAATGCAATCTCTCAGAAGGTGATCGATCCAGAAATCATACCAAGGCTAAGGAGTGATGTGGCGCAATGTCTTGTCAGTTTCGAGCTGTTGTTCCCACCATCCTTCTTCAATATCATGACGCACGTCCTAGTTCATCTAGTCGACGAGATTGTCATTATGGGCCCCGTATTTCTACACAATATGTTCCCCTTTGAGAGGTTCATGGGAGTCCTAAAGAAATATGTCTGTAACCGTGCTAGGCCAGAAGGAAGCATCTCCATGGGCCATCAAACAGAGTATGTCATTGGGTTTTGTGCTGACTTCATTCCTGGCCTTAAGAAGACAGGTCTTCCTAAATCGCGGTATGATGAGAGACTGACTGGAAAAGGCACGCTAGGAGCGGACTCAATAATATGCAGGGACGGGCATTCTTGGTCTCAAGCACACTACACAGTTCTATAGAACTCTACCTTGGTGACCCCGTATGTCGATGAACACAAGAACAGTCTGCGCTCCAAACACCCGAAGTAGTGTCACGGCTGGATTACGTGTGAACACATCATGACTTTCAACAGTTGGTTGGAAACACGTCTCAGAGGTGACAACACTGTTTGTGATGAGTTGTACTCATTGTTCAGGGGACCATCTTCGACTGTATTGACTTACAAAGGATACGAGATAAATGGGAATACATTTTACACGATCGCCCAAGATCAAAAGAGCACCAACCAAAATAGCGGTGTCCGCTTTGATGCAGCAACCGAGAGGGGAAATGACACATATTATGGTTACATAGTCATATGGGAACTTAACTACGGACATGATTTTAAGGTCCCTTTGTTTAAGTGCAAATGGGTCAATCTGTCAGGAGGCGGGGTACAGGTAGACCCACAGTATGGAATGACAACAGTGGATCTGAACAATCTTGGGTACACGGACGAACCGTTCGTCCTAGCCAATGATGTGGCACAGGTTATCTATGTGAAGGACATGTCTACCAAACCGAGCAAAAAGAAAAGATAATGAAGCGAATACATCATACGATGAGCCAAAGCGCCACATAGTTCTTTCAGGAAAAAGGGACATCGTGGGAGTGGATGGCAAGACAGACATGTCCGAAGATTATGAAAAGTTTCATGAAATTCCTTCCTTCAAAGTCAAGGCTGACTCAAGATCCTGATAAACGATGAAGATTATCCATGGTTACGGCGCAATAAGCAAAGCACACAAGCGAAGAAAAAGTGAAGACTTTCTCTCCACAACTATTATGATGATACCATGCCAACTTTCAACCTTTTCCTAGTTCATTTGAAATGCATGTTGTAACAGACGAGTATCTGTATGAAACCCTGATATCTCGAAAGAGATTGTCCGTTCTGCTGAAATGCTTTGAATGTTTTGTTGAAATGCTTTGAATTTGCATTTTATAAACCTCTAGTATTATTGAAAGTAAAATTATATAGAATTTATGCAACAAAAATTATCACAGTATTTTCTGTTCAAAACATTAAAAGCAGAAAGAATTTTATTGATGATGTGGCTTATAACTCAATGGTGCATTTTGAACACACAAAAAGTCAGGAGTTCACAGAATTTTCATAAAGAACTTTTTTGTTAAAAACTTTAATAGCAAAAAGAATTATCATAAATTAAATTAAATAAGTAATTCGAAACAAAATAATATAAACTTTAATAAAATATATAAGTAGAAACATTATAAGCAACCTCTAGTATTATTGAAACTAAAATTACATAATAAGTAAGTAATTAGAAACAAAATAAAATAAATAAGTTTTTGTTGTAAGTAGAAACAAAACAAAATAAATAAAGCAAAAAAGGAAAACAAAAAACAGGGAAAAAATAAAAAATGCCACCTACTGGGCCTCAACGGCGTGAATACGACTAGAAACCCATCCATGGGCCAGGATTCAGTCCCGCAGAAGGCCCAGTAGGCCCATCAGGCATACCAGTGACAATTAGGCCCAGAAAGCCTGCAATGGAGAGGAGCTCGAGAGGGGTGCGATAGTGGGGCTTATAAACCATCGCGCGCCCCTCTCAACTAGCAAGGTGGGACTAAACATTTGGGCACGGGCAGAACGAGGCCTTTGGTCCCGGTTGGTGGCACCAACCGGGACTAAAGGGGGGTATTGGTACCGGTTCGTAGCACCAACCGGGACCAATGCCATCCTTTATTCCTGGTTGGTGCCACCAACCGGGACCAAAGGCCGCCGCTTCCCGCCTTTTGGGCTGCTGAAAAGAGACCTTTGGTCCCGGCTGGTGCCACCAACCGGGACTAAAGGGGGGGCATTGGTCCCGGTTTGTGCCACGAACCAGGACCAATGCTTGTCTATATAAGCAGGACTTGTAAATTTTTCGTTCAGTTCCTCATTCCCCTGCAGCGACGCCGCCAGGCTGCCCCCCTGTCTTACCGTCGCTATCGTCGCCCTGCCTCCGACGCGCCGCCCGACACCGTCCCAAGCCGCCCCGACGCTGTCCCGCGCCGCCCCGACGCCGTCCCGCCCTGGACCGACGTCGTCGCTGCCCCATGATGACCCACAAGTATAGGGGATCTATCGTAGTCGTTTCGATAAGTAAGAGTGTCGAACCCAACGAGGAGCAGAAGGAAATGATAAGTAGTTTTCAGCAAGGTATTCTCTGCAAGTACTGAAATAAGTGGTAACAGATAGTTTTGTGACGGGATAAATTGTAACGAGAAACAAGTAACAAAAGTAAATAAAGTGCAGCAAGATGGCCCAATCCATTTGTAGCAAAGGACAAGCCGGAACAAACTCTTAAAATAGGAAAAGCGCTCCCGAGGACACATGGGAATATCGTCAAGCTAGTTTTCATCACGTTCATATGATTCGCGTTCGATACTTTGATACTTTGATATGTGGGTGGACCGGTGGTTGGGAGCTGTTCTTACTTGAACAAGCATCCCACTTATGATTAACCTCTATTGCAAGCATCCGCAACTACAACAAAAGTATTAAGGTAAACCTAATCATAGCATGAAACATGTGGATCTAAATCAGCCCCTTACGAAGCAACGCATAAACTAGGGTTTAAGCTTCTGTCACTCTAGCAACCCATCATCTACTTATTACTTCCCAATGCCTTCCTCTAGGCCCAAATATTGGTGAAGTGTTATGTAGTCGACGTTCACATAACACCACTAGAGGCTAGACAACATACATCTTATCAAAATATCAAACGAATACCAAATTCACATGACTACTCATAGCAAGACTTCTCCCTTGTCCTCAGGAACGAACATAATTACTCATAAAGCATATTCATGTTCATAATCAGAGGTGTAATAATATGCATATAGGATCTGAACATATGATCTTTCACCAAATAAACCAACTAGCATCAACTACAAGGAGTAATCAACACTACGAGCAACCTACTAGCACCAATCCGGGACTTTGAGACAAGAATTGGATACAAGAGATGAACTAGGGTTTGGAGATGAGATGGTGCTGGTGAAGATGTTGATGGATATTGCCCTCTCCCGGTGAGAGGAGCGTTGGTGATGACGATGGTGATGATTTCCCCCTCACGGAGGGAAGTTTCCTCGGCAGAACAGCTCTGCCGGAGCTCTAGATTAGATCCGCCAAGGTTCCGCCTCGTGGCGGCGGAGTCTCGTCCCGAAAAGTTCCTCCTTATTTTTTTTCTCATCGAAAGACCTCATATAGGAGAAGATGGGCGTCGGAGAGCCACCAGGGGGTCCACGAGGTAGGGGGGCGCCCCCACCCTCATGAGCAGGGTGTGGGCCCCCTGGCCTTCATCTTTGGCGTGGATTTTTCTTTATTTCTTTTAAGACGTTCCGTGGAGTTTCAGGACTTTTGGAGTTGCGCAGAATAGGTCTCTAATATTTGCTCCTTTTCCAGACCAGAATTCCAGCTGCTGGCATTCTCCCTCCTTATGTAAACCTTGTAAAATAAGAGAGAATAGCCATAAGTATTGTGACATAAAGTGAAATAACAGTCCATAATGCGATAAATATCGATATAAAAGCATGATGCAGAATGGACGTATCAACTCCCCCAAGCTTAGACATCGCTTGTCCTTAAGCGAAAAGCCGATAACAATAAATATGTCCTCGTGTTTAGAGGTAGAGGCGTCGATAAAAATAAAATACGGACATGAAGGGATCATGATTATTCTCATAACAGCAACATATATAGATTTTGTCATATGATTACTTATGTTCAAGTGATGATCTATTCACAATGCAAAAGTATAAATCATAAACCTTATTGGGCTCCGACAAACTATAAT
Source organism: Triticum urartu (assembly GCF_003073215.2). Lineage (NCBI taxonomy): Eukaryota > Viridiplantae > Streptophyta > Magnoliopsida > Poales > Poaceae > Triticum > Triticum urartu. Next base: position 537,397,232 of record NC_053026.1, on the reverse strand, counting down.
CTCAGTCATTGAAGCAATTGCAATTTATCATAACATCGGAAAGAGTCTATGTCAGAGCTAAAAAGCAAGTCCACATACTCAACTATCATTTAGTCCTCCATAATTGCTAACACTCACGCGATACTTGTGGTTATGGAGTTTTAATTGGACACATAGAAAGATAGGAGCTTATAGTTTTGCCGCACAACCTTTTACCTCAAGGGTAATGTCAACAATAATGGTTCATGCTCCCCTACATCCAATTAGATATATATATATCATGTTCTTTCCAACATGCTGAGCTTGCCAAAGGATAAAATGAAAAAGAAAAGGTGAAGATCACCATGACTCTTGTATAAGGTAGAAGATAATAATAAAGGATAGGCCCTTCGCAGAGGGAAGCATAGGTTGCCATGCGCTTTTATGGTTGGATATATAAAATCTCAATGCGAAAGAACATCACTTTATATTGCCCCTTGTGATATGAACCTTTATTATGCAGTCCGTCGCTTTTATTACTTCCACATCACAAGTTTGTATAAAGCTTATTTCTCCCACACCAATCAATCACACATATTTAGAGCAATTTTTATTGCTTTGCACCGATGACAACTTACTTGAAGGATCTTACTCAATCCATAGGTAGATATGGTGGACTCTCATGGCAAAACTGGTTTAGGAATTTTGGAAGCACAAGTAGTATTTCTACTTGGTGCTGAGAATTTGGCTAGCAAGAGGGGGAAAGGCAAGCTCAACAAGTTAGAGGATCCATGACAACATACTTTATCTCAGATATAAGAAATACATAACTCATTACATTGTCTTCCTTGTCCAACATCGACTCTTTAGCATGTCATATTTTAATGAGTGCTCCCAATCATAAAAGATGTCAATGATAATATATCTATATGTGAAAACCTCTCTTTCCTTATTACTTCCTATTAATTGCAACAATGACTAAAGCTATGTCTGCCAACTCCCAACAACTTTTAATCATCATACTCTTTCTATGTGAAGTCATTACTCTCAATAAGATCAATATGAACTTTTTGTTTCTTTTTATTCTTTTTCTCTTTTCTTTTATTCACCCAAGATCATGGCAAAATAATCAAGCCCTTGACTCAACACTAATCTTTATTATATATAACTCATGGACTCGATTACATAGAGGGATCATAAAGCAAAACTCAAAACTAGATCATGCCATAAACTTTATTCTACTAGATCAAGATACTTCTAATAAGATCGAACTAAGAAAAACGGTAAAGGTATGAGTTGTGATTGTGATACGATACCGGGGCACCTCCCCCAAGCTTGGCAGTTGCCAAGGGGAGTGCCCATACCCAGATACTCAATTCTTCTTTGTTGGAGGAGACGGCGGAGGTGTTGTTGATGATGCCGGCTTGTCATCCATCTTCCAAGGCATAGGTTCACCATCATAGAAAGATGATCGAGTCTCCGGAATCCTCAAATCTGCAGCCAAAATCATTCTTTTGAATCTATATTCATACTCACAGTTTTGGTTTTGAAGGTCATAGACTTGGGCTTAGAGGTGCTCGATCTTCTCATATAGCTTGAAGATGGATTCCTCGGTGTTCTTGGCATCCGGCTTGTAATTGTTAGTGAACTCTGCGAGCATCGTGTGGCTAGCGTTGATTCCACGCTCCACCATCCCTAGGCACTTGAAAACTTGTTGCTCCAATGCTTCGAGCCTCGTCTGTATGCTTCCGGTCCCCTTTGGTCCCTCTTCATCGCGGATGTGCAGCAACCCATCACGCAACTCAATGGTTTGAGGGTGTCGCAGCACCTCCGCGAGGTAAGGGTTGATGACCTTCTTGAAGAACTTTTCCTTGGAGGCGCTTGGGGCCGTCATGATAACCTAGATCTGTCAGAAAAACAGCTCGAAACAAAAACAGGAGATTTTTGCGTGATACGGGAGTCAAAACCTCCGAGAGATTATATAATGAATTTTTACCGACCAAAATACGTAACGTGCAAGAAAACGGAGTCCGGAAGGCACACGAGGTGCTCATGAGTTAGGGGGGGCGCCCACCACCCTCGTGGGGCCCTCATGTCCTTCCCGGACTACTACTTATTTTTCTATTTTTCTAAATATTCCAAAATGGAGAAATATTGCCTTAAAAATTGTTTTGGAGTCGGTTTACTTACCGTACCACATACCTATTCCTTTTCAGAGTCTGAAATGTTCCGGAAAGTGTCCCTTATGTATTCCTCCGGGGTTACGGTTTCAATAATATTGGTTTCAACATTTATGGGATTACCTGAGATATAATGTTTGATTCTTTGACCGTTTACCACTTTCGGATTTGTGCCCTCGAAGTTGTTGATTTTTATGGCACTGGAACGATAGACCTCCTCGATAACATAGGGGCCTTCCCATTTAGAGAGAAGTTTTCCTGCAAAAAATCTTAAACGAGAGTTGTATAGCAATACATAATCACCTACATTAAACTCACGCTTTTGTATCCTTTTGTAATGCCATCTTTTAACTTTTTCTTTAAACAACTTGGCATTTTCATATGCTTGGGTTCTCCATTCATCAAGTGAGCTAATATCAAATAACCTCTTTTCACCGGCAAGTTTAAAATCATAGTTAAGCTCTTTAATAGCCCAATATGCCTTATGTTCTAGTTCGAGAGGTAAGTGACATGATTTTCCATAGACCATTTTATATGGAGACATACCCATAGGATTTTTATATGCAGTTCTATAAGCCCATAACGCATCATCAAGTTTCTTAGACCAATTCTTTCTAGACCTATTAACAGTCTTTTGCAAAATTAATTTGAGCTCTCTATTGCTCAACTCTACTTGACCACTAGACCGTGGGTGATAAGGAGATGCAATTCTATGATTAACATCATATTTAGCAAGCATTTTACGGAAAGCACCATGAATAAAGTGTGAACCACCATCAGTCATTAAATATCTAGGGACTCCAAACCTCAGGAAAATAACTTCCTTAAGCATTTTAATAGAAGTGTTATGATCAGCACTACTAGTTGGAATAGCTTCTACCCACTTAGTAACGTAATCAACAGCAACTAGAATATGTGTGTATCCATTAGAGGCAGGAAAATGTCCCATATAATCAAAACCTCAAACATCAAACGGTTCAATAACAAGTGAATAATTCATAGGCATTTCTTGACGTCTACTAATATTACCAATTCTTTGACATTCATCACAAGACAAGACAAACTTACGAGCATCCTTGAAGAGAGTAGGCCAATAAAAACTAGATTGCAATACCTTATGTGCAGTTCTATCTCCAGCGTGGTGTCCTCCATAAGACTCGGAATGACACTTGCGTAGGATCTGTTCCTTTTCATGCTCAGGTACACAACGTCTAATAACACCATCTACTCCTTCTTTATAAAGATGTGGGTCATCCCAAAAGTAATGTCTCAAATCATAGAAGAACTTTTTCTTTTGTTGGTATGTGAAGCTAGGTGGTATAAATTTAGCAAAAATATAATTAGCATAATCAGCATACCATGGAGTACTACGAGAAGTACTTATAAAATTTAATTGTTCATCAGGAAAGTTATCATTAATAGGTAGTGGGTCATCAAGAATATTTTCTAACCTAGACAGGTTGTCTGCAACGGGGTTCTCAGCTCCCTTTTTATCATGTAACATCCCAAATTTTCAATTTGGAATGTTATAGACTAGATCATCATGCATATCATATTTTCTTGCATTTTGGTTGATCCTAGAAATTTCACGCAACTCAAGGACCTTCGGAGAGAGTTGGAGATTTCGTTATTTTCATATTTGAGAGTCTTCCGAATTTGAAAAGAGGATCATTTGATTTATTTATTTCATCTTCAATTATTTTTCCGATATCAAAAATATAAGAGAGGGAATAATATGACTTTCCCAAAATTGAGGAAAATGAAGATTTAATAAATAGATCAATTTTTGTTTGCCGGAGTTTTGGTTGCATTTTATTTGGATAGGGAAAAATGCGTGTTTCCAAAATTTGCATTTTAGGCCCGGAGAAAAGTTCATTTTGTTCGGCTCATTTTTAGGAGTCGGGGAAAATTTAATTTATTAGTTTTGGAGCCCGCTTAGATTTTCTTTTCTGTGTTTTTCTGTGCGCGAAACCGTTTAAAAAAAATCCAGCAGGCCAGCCGGGCCAAGGCCCAGGCCAGCCACCGCCTCCCCAGCGCAGGCAGCCGGCCGCGCCAGGCCATCGCGCGCGCCAGGCGCCAGAGGCAGGAGCCGCCGCCGCCCCTTTTTGATTCCTAGTAGGACTTTAGTCCTACTCCGTTTCCTCTTTTTCTTTCCTATTCCTACTCTATTTCTTACCCCTACCCCAAGTTTTCTCCTCCCCTCCCCAATATAAATACCCCAACACCCCCCCTCTAAACCCATCAAATCAAACCCCAAGCCCCAAGCCCTCCACCGCACCCGACACCCGCGCCGCCGCCCTTGCGCCCTAGCGCCGCCGCCGCACCTTGCCCACGCCGCCGCCGCCCTACGCCACGCCGCCGGAGCCCCTCGCCGGAGACCTCGCCGGAGGTTGCCCCGCGTCTCTTTTCCTCGGATCGTTTTCTTCTAATTGTTCCGATTCTTTTCTTCTCTTCTGATTCGTTTTCTAGATCGGTTTTTTCATTTCGGTTTTCTTCTCCGAAACCCTAGATCGGATTCGTTTTCTTTTCCGATTTAGTTGACTTTGGACCGTTCGCCGGACCGTTCGTCCTAACGAACGTGATCACCGGATTCTTCTAGGTTAACGAACGTCCGTTCGTTTAACCGTTCTTCTTTTTCTTCTCGTCGGATTTATTCCGCGATCGCAATCTCAGATCCGATCTTCGTTCTAGTTTATCTTCTCGCTCGTTTACCGGAATCAGGTGATTCAAGCGCCTGGAGTTTCGTTTCGAAACCGCCGTTCCGTCTAATCAACTTAAACACGTTTTTGCCCCGGTAAAATTTGACCTAGATTCAACTTGCTAGAACCGAGTTGTTTTTTTCCGCCGTTTGTTTTCCGTTTCTTTGTTCGGTTCATTATTTCTTTGCAACCGGAGTTCTTAAGTTGAACTTTCTGGTTCGTTCTCTTGTTCGAGTTTTACCTGTGCATTAGATGAGTACTTATTGTGTGCTTGTTGTTTGTCTGCGATAGATCACCCGGATTGCGCCGCTTGTTACTTCGATTCCCTAGGTCTCGCGGATCATCAGCAAGGCAAGTAACACTTTGATCATACCTTTTCTACAACCCATGTTTTATTGCATTAGATCAATCCTCTCACATTGCATGATTAGGATCTAATTAAACTGTGGGATGGGGAAGTAGATGAGGTAGTACCTATTACCTGTATTATCATCAAACCTTTGGGAGTTACTTCTACGTTTGCTTATTATGCCATGCTATGCTAGTAGACGTGGATTGGGTGAGTGATATCCATGACAGATGTGAGATTGATAATTAAGGGTTTATCTAAGGTGGAAACTTGAACACACATCTTGGTGGATTGAGGCACCTGATGTCTATCAGGACTTGCCTATTTTTTTTCGGACCGCCACCCAGGCTCAAAGGGATCATAAGATCTTTCATGCTAGAAACTTCCGTGTGCAGCCACAAGCCATTATGGGCTCTGGCATAGTTGACTAAGTTGTGCGAACTCTTACGGGGTGGACTAGCAGATGTAGGGGTTGTAGGTGGTACGGTCTACCCCACATGTAAGGTGCTAGCGCTTCTGAAAGACTGTGTCTCGGTCATCCGTCTTCTCAAACACCATGTAGTGCGAGAAACCAAACGGAGGCGATCGAGTCTTGTGGGGAAAAGTGCGCAAACCTCTGCAGAGTGTAACAAACTAATCATGATTAGCCGTGTCCCCGGTTATGGACAACTTGAGTATCTAGTACTTGAATATCATGTGAATCTCAACATGTTACTTATAATTAATGTTGTTGGGTTTTAGTTGTTCACTTAATTGGGATCGGAATGCTGTCAACCATTCTCGATGTTTAACAACCACCATCATAGTTAAATAAATTTATTCCTTTGCAGTAGGGAAAAACTAGCTTTACGCAAAACTGTAACCATAGAGCTTTCCACCAGCCATATATGCATATAGTATAGCTGTTTCATTCCATTACTCTCTATGTGTTACATTGCCAGCATATCCCATGTGCTGACCGTTTTTGGGCTACAACTTCTCATGTTGCAGACTTTTCAGACGACGATTGAGGTGTTTTAGGTCGTGGTTCTATACTCAGTGATGCCGTTGGAGTTGATGGACCCATTTATCTTCCGAGTCTTCCGCTGTTATCGACATTAGATGGCCTTAAGCCATATTTATTGTAATAAGTTCTCTTTGAGACATCGATGTAATAAGTGTGTGATTGCCACTCTGCTATAAATCCTTCGCTGTACTGTGTGGTGTCAGCATTACTGATCCAGGGATGACACCGGAGCACAGTAGACTTGATCCATTCGGGTCGGGTCGCCACAGAGATGGTATCAGAGCACACGCTGACTGTAGGACACGACCATTAAGTTAAAGCCATAGATCATCATTCTCTTCTCATTTTCTAACTCCTCATCTTTTCTACTCTTTTAGGATGACGCACGCGAAGATTAAGTACGCTCAACCGGATGAAGGAACACCATTTGGATTTCACCTGAAGGAAGTCACCAAGTACCTGAACATTGGATTACCAAGCTTCACGGGAACCTTCAACGCCACTCTGCCTGAAGAGGAGCGCTGGAAGATTCAAGCTCACGTTCCGAGAAGAACATTCGTGCCAATCACGAAGCCCATAGATAGTGTTTTCAATGCACCAACCTGGAGTCTAGGAAAGAGCATGGCAGCTCATATCACCATAGGACGCATTGGAGAAGTTTACCAATAAGACCTCAAGGACACTATCTACCAGATTTGCAGACGCCGAGATGAACAATGGGAGTTAGTCAGCACCAAGAAGGATAGATCCATTGCATCTTTCATCCAGGAGTTAAACCAGCACATTTGACGCCACGAGAACCAGATGTGCAATGATATGATAGAGTTGAAGAATGCGAAGGCAAGGATCATCGAGCTAGAAGGAGAACTGAAGTCTACACGCAAGGACTACATGGACGAGATCGTAGCTCTAGCGAGACACAATGGCGATCTTAAGCAGGAGATTGAAGAACTCAAGAGGAAGTTAGCAACCAAGGAGGAAGACGAGTACGTCGCATGTCCGGACAAGTACATCATCATCGACGACACCGATTCGGATCCAAGTGAACCCAACTTTGAAGACGAAGCTGGAGCAGATATCATGGAGTCTTCCACCGGTTCAAATTTCTAGATGACCACCAGATAGTAGTAGTATACCCCCATGTAAACATTATAGTCGAGCACTTTTGCGATAGTTTTAGACCGACTGTAAGCCCTTGTTTGATTGAATGAAGTGATTTTGTGTGCATTTCCTCATGTGCATTTCGGTAGTGTTTTCCCTTTAGACCCCCTCTATTCTTAATTCTCGTCTTTTCTAAACCCTCAGATGCCTCCGAGACATGATAATGGATTCTCACCGGAGCTCACTCAGTTGATCCAGCAGCAAAATCAATTGATGCAGATGTTAGTCCAGAACCAGCGGAACAACAACAACCCACCACCACCACCACCTGTTGACCACTTAACCCGTTTCCTTAGGTTGAATCCGCCGGTGTTTTCCAGTAGCACCGAGCCGATAGTAGCAGACGATTGGCTCCGCAAGATAGGAAGGGAGTTGACCACTGCAGGATGCACAGATGGTGAGAAAGTGAAGTTTGCCGCACATCAGCTTGACGGACCCGTGGCAGCATGGTGGGAGAATTTCACAGCCACTTACCCAGTTGACACTGTCACATGGGATCAGTTTCAGCAAGCTTTCCGCACTGCCCATGTTTCAGCAGGAGCTATGGCCCTGAAGAAGCCTGAGTTTCGCAACTTACGCCAAGGAGGAAGGACAGTTGGCCAGTACGTTGACAATTTTAGCAAGTTAGCACGTTATGCCCCAGATGACGTTGCTACGGATGCAGCTAAGCAGGAGAAGTTTCTGGAAGGACTGAATGATGAACTAAGCATGCAGTTGATGGTAGCGAGCTTCAACAACTACCAGGAGTTGGTAGATCGTGCCATCATGATTGAAGGGAAGCAACAGCAGATTGAGAACCGTAAGAGAAAGTATGGACAGGGGAAGTATAACTCTGGAGCCCAGCAGAAGCCCCGTTTTACCCCTAAACCGGGATTTCAGTTTCAACACACCCATGGTGGAGGTAGCTCGCACAACCATAATGGCCACGAGAATGGTAATGGGAATGGAGGAAGCAACGGCCAGAATCGGACCATCCCATCAACCCCAACCAAGAGAGACCTGAGTCAAGTCACCTGTTTCAAGTGTTCCAAGACCGGACATTATGCCAATGAATGTCCCGAAGGCCAGAATGGAAATGGCAATGGAAGCTCTGGGAAGAAGCCGAACCCTTTCAACAGGGGACAGGTGAACCACATTAGTGTGGAGGAGATTGAAGATCAACCCGATGCAGTAATCGGTAAGTTTCTGGTTAAGTCATTTACTGCACTTGTTCTTTTTGACACTGGTGCATCGCATTCATACATATCAAGGGGATTTGTGGATAAATATAACCTGCCAACCCAAGCCCTTAGGTCACCCATGTTAGTAAGCTCACCAGGAGCGGAGTATATGGCTAAACGATGGTGTGATCGGTTATCATTAAGGATTGGAAACTATGTTTTTCCCTCAGACCTAATAGTATTGGAATCTCAAGGATTGGATGTGATATTAGGCATGGATTGGTTATCAAAGTATGAAGGGAATATTGAGTGTGCTAGTAAGTCAATTTTGCTTACCACACCAGAAGGAAGAAGGATCAAGTATGTATCCCGGCATGTGCCAAACAGGACACAAGTAAACTGCCTAACAGGAGTTGTGCAAGAGGAAGTACCAGTGGTGAAGGATTTTCCTGATGTATTTCCTGAGGAATTATCAGGCATGCCACCGGATAGAGACATTGAGTTTTTGATTGAGTTATTGCCAGGTACAGGCCCGATATCGAAGCGACCATACCGGATGCCAGCAAAGGATTTGGTGGAAATTAAGAATCAGATTAAGGAGTTACTGGATAAAGGTTACATTCGCCCAAGTTCTTCGCCATGGGGATCACCCGTACTTCTAGTGGAAAAGAAGGATGGATCATTAAGGATGGTTGTAGATTATCGGGGATTGAATGAAGTAACCATCAAGAACAAGTACCCACTACCAATGATCAACGATCTGTTTGATCGGTTGCAAGGAGCTAAGGTGTTTTCCAAGATCGATTTGCGATCAGGGTACCATCAGTTGAAGATTCGAGAGTAGGACATACCTAAGACAACATTCACCACAAGATATGGACTGTGTGAGTATACCGTTATGTCATTTGGATTGACTAACGCAGCTGCCTATTTTATGAACCTGATGAACAAAGTGTTTATGGAGTTTTTGGATAAGTTCGTCGTAGTGTTCATTGATGACATCCTGGTTTATTCAAAGAATGAAGAGGAGCATAAGGAACATTTGCGTTTGGTTTTGGAGAAACTAAGGGAACATCAGTTATACGCCAAATTCAGCAAATGCGAGTTTTGGTTAAAGGAAGTTGGATTCCTCGGACACGTTATATCTGGGGAAGGTATAGCAGTTGACCCCACAAAAGTTGAGACAGTAACCGAATGGGAATCACCAACGACAGTTGGAGAGATCCGGAGTTTTCTTGGACTCGCAGGAGACTACCGGAGATTCATTGAGAATTTCTCAAAGATTGCAAAGCCTATGACTGAATTGTTGAAGAAGGATACTAAGTTCAAATGGACTGAGGAGTGTGAGGCTAGTTTCCAGGAGTTGAAGAAACGTTTGGTTACCTCACCAGTATTGATTTTTCCAGATCAGACCAAGGATTATGAGGTGTATTGCGACGCTTCACGTCGAGGACTTGGAGCAGTGCTTATGCAGGAAGGAAGAGTTGTTTCATATGCTTCATGACAACTGAAGCCTCATGAGTTGAATTATGCCACGCATGATTTGGAGTTAGCAGCCGTAGTGCATGCATTGAAGACGTGGAGACATTTCCTTATTGGAAATCATTGTGAGGTGTACACGGATCACAAGAGTTTGAAGTACATTTTCACGCAGAAGGAGTTGAACCTCAGACAAAGGAGATGGTTGGAGCTCATCAAGGATTATGACATGAGATTGCATTACCATCCCGGAAAAGCTAATGTAGTAGCTGACGCATTGAGCTGTAAGAGCCATGTCAATACCCTAAGGACGGGGAAAATACCCAAGGAGTTAGCAGAAAACCTTCGTGAACTATGTTTGGAAATAGTTCCGAGAGGCTATGTAGCAGCATTGGAGATTCAGTCAACATTGATGGATAAGATCAGAGAAGCTCAGAAATCTGACAAAGAGATTGCTGCTATAAAGGAGAAACTTAACAAAGGAAAAGCTAAGGGATTTCGTGAGGATGAACACGATACCTTATGGTTTGAGGACCGTGTTTATGTGCCAAATGACCCGGAGATCAGGAAGTTGATTTTGCAAGAGGCACATGATTCACCGTATTCGATTCACCCAGGGAATACCAAGATGTATTTGGATTTGAAGGAAACATTCTGGTGGACCGGAATGAAGAAGGATATTGCAGCATATGTAGCAGTTTGTGACGTATGTCAGAGAGTAAAGGCAGAGCATCAGAAGCCAGCAGGATTGTTACAACCATTGCCGATACCCAAATGGAAGTGGGATAAGATAGGCATGGATTTTATCACAGGACTACCCAGGACAAAGGCAGGCTACGATTCGATATGGGTAGTAGTTGATCGTTTGACAAAGGTAGCACATTTTATTCCAGTTAAGACCACTTACACCAGTGCTAAGTTGCCGAAGATATACATGACTAGGATCATTTGTTTGCATGGAGTTCCGAGGAGTATCGTATCAGATAGAGGAACCCAATTTACCTCAAAGTTTTGGAATCAATTGCATGAAACTTTAGGAACCAGACTAGAGTTCAGCACAGCTTTTCATCCGCAGACAGATGGACAGACCGAGAGAGTCAATCAGATTTTGGAAGATATGCTGAGAGCTTGTGCACTAGATTATGGATCTAGTTGGGACGATAACTTGCCGTATGCGGAGTTTTCTTATTACAACAGTTACCAAACCAGTTTGAAGATGGCACCTTTCGAAGCTTTATACGGAAGAAGGTGCAGGACACCGTTGTCATGGGACGAAGTTGGAGACCGTCAGTTCTTTGGACCAGATTTGATTAAGGAGTCTGAACGGAAAGTTAAGTTGATTCGCGATAGGCTCAAGGTAGCCCAGTCCAGGCAGAAGAGCTACGCAGATTCTAAACGCAAGGAGACAGTTTACGGAACTGGAGACAGAGTTTATCTCCGAGTATCCCCACTTCGAGGAATTAAGCGCTTTGGAGTTAAGGGAAAATTAGCACCGCATTTCGTTGGACCGTATAAGATTTTGCAATGTATGGGAGAAGTTGCTTATAAGTTGGAATTACTAGAGGGACTGTCAGGAGTTCATGATGTATTCCATGTTTCTCAGCTGAAGAAATGTCATGCCGAGATGGCGGAGGTACCGTTAAGAGATACAGTGCCGCTTGAAGCAATTCAGTTGAAGGACGACTTAACGTATGAAGAGAAACCAGTCAAGATTCTCGATTATGCCAGCAGAGTTACCCGCAGTAAGGTTATCAAGTTTTGCAAAGTTCAGTGGAACCACCACTCAGAGGATGAAGCCACCTGGGAGAGAGAAGAAGATTTGCTCAAGGACCACCCTCACCTATTTTCTAGCCAACCCGAATCTCGAGGGCGAGATTCATCTTAAGGGGGGTAGGTTTGTAACATCCCAAATTTTCAGTTTGGAATGTTATACACTAGATCATCATGCATATCATATTTTCTTGCATTTTGGTTGATCCTAGAAATTTCACGCAACTCAAGGACCTTCGGAGAGAGTTGGAGATTTCGTTATTTTCATATTTGAGAGTCTTCTCGAATTTGAAAAGAGGATCATTTGATTTATTAATTTCATCTTCAATTATTTTTCCGATATCAAAAATATAAGAGAGGGAATAATATGACTTTCCCAAAATTGACGAAAATGAAGATTTAATAAATAGATCAATTTTTGTTTGCCGGAGTTTTGGTTGCATTTTATTTGGATAGGGAAAAATGCGTGTTTTCAAAAATTGCATTTTAGGCCCGGAGAAAAGATCATTTTGTTCGGCTCATTTTTAGGAGTCGGGGAAAATTTAGTTTATTAGTTTTGGAGCCCGTTTAGATTTTCTTTTCTGTGTTTTTCTGCGCGCAAAACCATTTAAAAAAAATCCAGCAGGCCAGCCGGGCCAAGGCCCAGGCCAGCCACCGCCTCCCCAGCGCAGGCAGCCGGCCGCGCCAGGCCATCGCGCACGCCAGGCGCCAGAGGCAGGAGCCGCCGCCGCCCCTTTTTGATTCCTAGTAGGACTTTAGTCCTACTCCGTTTCCTCTTTTTCTTTCCTATTCCTACTCTATTTCTTGCCCCCTACCCCAAGTTTTCTTCTCCCCTCCCCAATATAAATACCCCAACACCCCCCCTCTAAACCCATCAAATCAAACCCCAAGCCCCAAGCCCCAAGCCCTCCACCGCACCCCACACCCGCGCCGCCGCCCTTGCGCCCTAGCGCCGCCGCCGCACCTTGCCCACGCCGCCGCCGCCCTACGCCACGCCGCCGGAGCCCCTTGCCGGAGACCTCGCCGGAGGTTGCCCCGCGTCTCTTTTCCTCGGATCGTTTTCTTCTAATCGTTCCGATTGTTTTCTTCTCTTCTGATTCGTTTTCTAGATCGGTTTTTTCGTTTCGGTTTTCTTCTCCGAAACCCTAGATCGGATTCGTTTTCTTTTCCGATTTAGTTGCCTTTGGACCGTTCGCCGGACCATTCGTCCTAACGAACGTGATCGCCGGATTCTTCTAGGTTAACGAACGTCCGTTCGTTTAACCGTTCTTCTTTTTCTTCTCGTCGGATTTATTCCGCGATCGGAATCTCAGATCCGATCTTCGTTCTAGTTTATCTTCTCGCTCGTTTATCGGAATCAGGTGATTCAAGCGCCTGGAGTTTCGTTTCGAAACCGCCGTTCCGTCTAATCAACTTAAACAAGTTTTTTCCCCGGTAAAATTTGACCTAGTTTCAACTTGCTAGAACCGAGTTGTTTTCTTCCGCCGTTTGTTTTCTATTTCTTTGTTCGGTTCGTTCTTTCTTTGCAACCGGAGTTCTTAAGTTGAATTTTCTGGTTCGATCTCTTGTTCGAGTTTTACCTGTGCATTAGATGAGTACTTATTGTGTGCTTGTTGTTTGTCTGCGAAGATCACCCGGATTGCGCTGCTTGTTACTTCGATTCCCTAGGTCTCGCGGATTATCAGCAAGGCAAGTAACACTTTGATCATACCTTTTCTACAACCCATGTTTTATTGCATTAGATCAATCCTCTCACATTGCATGATTAGGATCTAATTAAACTGTGGGATGGGAAGTAGATGAGGTAGTACCTATTACCTGTATTACTATGAAACCTTTGGGAGTTACTTCTACGTTTGCTTATTATGCCATGCTAAGCTAGTAGACATGGATTGGGTGAGTGATATCCATGACAGATGTGAGATTGATAATTTAATGGTTTATCTAAGGTGGCAAATTAAAAACACATCTGGGTGGATTGAGGCACCTGATGTCTATCAGGACTTGCCTGTTTTATTTTGGACCGCCACCCAGGCTCAAAGGGATCATAAGATCTTTCATGATAGAAACTTCCGTGTGCAGCCACAAGCCATTATGGGCTCTGGCATAGTTGATTAAGTTGTGCGAACTCTTATGGGGTGGACTAGCAGATGTAGGGGTTGTAGGTGGTACGGTCTACCCCACATGTAAGGTGCTAGCGCTTCTGAAAGACTGTGTCTCGGTCATCCGTCTTCTCAAACACCATGTAGTGCGAGAAACCAAACGAAGGCGATCGAGTCTTGTGGGGAAAAGTGCGCAAACCTCTGCAGAGTGTAACAAACTAATCATGATTAGCCGTGTCCCCGGTTATGGACAACTTGAGTATCTAGTACTTGAATATCATGTGAATCTCAACATGTTACTTCTAATTAATGTTGTTGGGTTTTAATTATTTTTAATTGGGATTGAGAATGCTGTCAACCATTCTCAATGTTTAACAACCACCATGATAGTTAAATAAACTTATTCCTTTGCAGTAGGGAAAAACTGGCTTTACGCAAAACAGTAACCATAGAGCTTTCCACCAGCCAAATATGCATATAGTATAGCTGTTTCATTCCATTACTCTCTATGTGTTACTTTGCCAGCATATTCCATGTGCTGACCCGTTTTCGGGCTGCAACGTTAATGTTGCAGACTTTTCAGACGACGATTGAGGTGTTTTAGGTCGTGGTTCTATACTCAGTGATGCCGTTGGAGTTGATGGACCCATTTATCTTCCGAGTCTTCCGCTGTTATCGACATTAGATGGCCTTAAGCCATATTTATTGTAATAAGTTCTCTTTGAGACATCGATGTAATAAGTGTGTGATTGCCACTCTGCTATAAATCCTTCGCTGTACTGTGTGGTGTCAGCATTACTAATCCAGGGATGACACCGGAGCACAGTAGACTTGATCCATTCGGGTCGGGTCGCCACATATCAACAATATTCAAATCAAATTCTTGTAGCAAGAGAACCCATCTAATAAGACTAGGTTTAGCATCTTTCTTTTCCACAAGATATTTAATAGCAGCATGATCTGTTTGAATAGTTACTTTAGAATCAACAATATAAGACCTAAACTTATCACAAGCAAATACAACTGCTAAAAGCTCTTTTTCAGTAGTAGCATAATTTCTTTGAGAATTGTCTAGAGTCTTACTAGCATAATGAATAACATTTAATTTCTTATCAACTCTTTGCCCTAGAACAGCACCTACAGCATAATCACTAGCATCACACATTATTTCAAAGGGTAGGTTCCAATCAGGTGGCTGAACAACAGGTGCAGAGACTAATGCTTTATTAAGTATTTCAAATGCTTCTACACAATCATCATCAAAGACAAATGGTATATGTTTTTGCAATAAATTAGTCAGAGGCTGAGAAATTTTTGAGAAGTCCTTAATGAACCTCTATAAAATCCGGCGTGACCAAGGAAACTTCTTATACCTTTGATGTCCTTGGGACATGGCATCTTTTCAATAGCATCAACCTTGGCTTTATCAACTTCAATACCTCTTTCAGAAACTTTGTGCCCCAAGACAATACCTTCATTAACCATAAAGTGGCACTTTTCCCAATTCAAGACAAGATTAGTTTCTTCACATCTCTGCAAAACTCGATCAAGATTGCTCAAGCAATCATCAAAAGAGGAACCATAGACGGAAAAGTCGTCCATGAAAACTTCACAAATCTTTTCGCAAAAGTCAGAGAATATAGCCATCACGCATCTTTGAAAGGTAGCAGGTGCATTACATAAACCAAAAGGCATACGTCTATAAGTAAAAGTACCAAAAGGGCATGTAAAAGTAGTCTTTGATTGATCTCTAGCCGACACATGTATTTGAGAGAAACCGGAATAACCATCTAGAAAGCAATAGTGTGTATGTTTGCATAATCTTTCTAGCATTTGATCAATAAAAGGTAAGGGGTAATGATCTTTCTTAGTAGCTTTATTTAATTTGTGGAAATCAATTACCATCCTATAACCTGTGATAATTCTTTGTGGAATCAATTCATCTTTATCATTAGGAACAACAGTAATACCTCCCTTCTTAGGGACACAATGGACAGGACTTACCCACTCACTATCAGCAACGGGATAGATTATACCAGCCTCCAGAAGCTTTAGTATTTCTTTTCTTACCACTTCTTTCATTTTAGGATTCAGACGTCGTTGAGGATCACGAACTGGTTTGGCATCTGCTTCCAAATTTATTTTATGTTAACATAGAGTGGGACTAATGCCCTTAAGATCATCAAGAGTATATCCAATAGCAGCACGATGCTTCTTTAGAGTTTTCAATAATCTTTCTTCTTCATGCTCTGAAAGGTTAGCACTAATAATAACAGGATATATCTTCTTTTCATCAAGATAAGCATATTTAAGATTATCAGGCAAAGGTTTAAGCTCAAACACGGGATCACCCTTGGGTGGAGGAGGATCCCCTAAATTTCAACATGCAAATTGTGATGCAGAATAGGTTCCTATTTAAAGAATACTTCATCTATTTCCCTTCTTTCATTCATGAACATATCATTTTCATGGTCTAGCAAATAGTGTTCTAAAGGATCACTAGGAGGTACGGCAATAGAAGCAAGACCAATAATTTCATCCTTACTAGGTAATTCTTCCTCACGATGTTGTTTACTAAATTTAGAGAAATTAAACTCATGAACCATATCATCCAAGCCAACAGTAACAACATTCTTAGTGCAATCTATGGTAGCATTGACAGTATTTAAGAAGGGTCTACCAAATATAATGGGACAAAAGCTATCTTGTGGAGAAGTAAGAACAAGAAAATCAGCAGGATATTTAGTTTTCCCACACAAGACTTCAACATCTCTAACAATTCCAATTGGTGAAATAGTATCTCTATTGGCAAGTTTAATAGTAACATCAATATCTTCTAACTCAACAGGTGCAATTTCATTCTTAATTTCTTTGTATAAGTCATGAGGTATAACACTAGCACTAGCACCCATATCACATAAGCCATGATAACAATGATCTCCTATTTTAACAGAAATAACAGGCATGCCTACCACATGTCTATGTTTACCTTTAGCACAAGGTTTAGCAATTCTAGCAGTTTCACCTTCGAACTGAATGACATGCCCATCAATATTATCAGACAAGAGATCTTTAACAATAGCAATATTAGGTTCTACTTTAACTTGCTCAGGAGGTGTATAAGTTCTAATATTGCTTTTACGAACAACAGTTGAAGCTTTAGCATGATCCTTTATTCTAACAGGGAAAGGTGGTTTCTCAATATAAGAAGTAGGAACAATAGGATCATTATAAGTGATAGTCTTTTCTTCAACTTTAATAGGTGCAGCTACTTTTACTTATATGGGAGGATGATATTTAAACCACTTCTCCTTAGGGAGATCAACATAAGTAGCAAAAGATTCACAGAAAGAAGCTACTATCTCAGAGTCAAGTCCATATTTAGTGCTAAACTTATGGAAAATATCGGTGTCCATAAAAGATTTAACACAATCAAACTTAGGTGTCATACCTGACTCCTTACCTTCGTCAAGGTCCCAATCTTCAGAGTTGCGTTTAATTCTATCCAATAAATTCCATCTGAATTCAATAGTCTTCATCATAAAAGAGCCAGCACAAGAAGTATCGAGCATGGTGCGATTGTTTTCAGAAAGCCGAGCATAAAAACTTTGCATAATTATTTCTCTTGGGAGATCATGATTGGGGCATGAATATAACATTGATTTAAGCCTCCCCCAAGCTTGAGCGATGCTTTCTCCTTCGCGAGGCCAGAAATTATATATATAATTGCGATCACGATGAACAATATGCATAGGGTAATACTTTTGATGAAATTCCAGCTTCAATCTTTTATAGTCCCATGATCTCATATCATCACATAGCCTATACCATATCAACGCATCTCCCTTCAAAGATAAAGGGAATACCTTCTTCTTAGCAACATCATCGGGTATACCTGCAAGCTTAAATAATCCACAAACTTCATCTACATATATTAAGTGCTCATCAGGATGCTTTGTTCCGTCTCCTGTAAAAGGATTAGCTAGCAGTTTTTCTATCATACCGAAGGATACTCATAAGGAATTTCATTTGCAATAGGTTCAGTAGGTTGAGGAGCAACTCTTTGCTCTAGTGGTCGGGGTGAAGATACCCCGAACAAGCCCCTCAGAGAATTACTTTCCATAGTAACAAGTGACAGAAAATTTCAGCACACTATATAAATTTTTCCTTACCAAATTCCACCTACCAAAGGCGCTACACTCCCCTGCAACGGCGCCAGAAAAGAGTCTTGATGACCCACAAGTATAGGGGATCTATCGTAGTCCTTTCGATAAGTAAGTGTGTCGAACCCAACGAGGAGCAGAAGGAAATGATAAGCGGTTTTCAGCAAGGTATTCTCTGCAAGTACTGAAATAAGTGGTAACAGATAGTTTTGTGACGGGATAAATTGTAACAAGTAACAAAAGTAAATAAAGTGCAGCAAGATGGCCCAATCCTTTTGTAGCAAAGGACAAGCCGGAACAAACTCTTATAATAGGAAAAGCGCTCCCGAGGACACATGGGAATATCGTCATGCTAGTTTTCATCACGTTCATATGATTCGCGTTCGATACTTTGATAGTTTGATATGTGGGTGGACTGGTGCTTGGGTGATGTTCTTACTTGAACAAGCATCCCAATTATGATTAACCTCTATTGCAAGCATCCGCAACTACAACAGAAGTATTAAGGTAAACCTAACCATAGCATGAAACATGTGGATCCAAATCAGCCCCTTATGAAGCAACGCATAAACTAGGGTTTAAGCTTCTGTCAGTCTAGCAACCCATCGTCTACTTATTACTTCCCAATGCCTTCCTCTAGGCCCAAATAATGGTGAAGTGTTATGTAGTCGACGTTCACATAACACCACTAGAGGCTAGACAACATACATCTTATCAAAATATCAAACGAATACCAAATTCACATGACTACTCATAGCAAGACTTCTCCCTTGTCCTCAGGAACGAACATAATTACTCACAAAGCATATTCATGTTCATAATCAGAGGGGTAATAATATGCATATAGGATCTGAACATATGGTCTTTCACCAAATAAACCAACTAGCATCAACTACAAAGAGTAATCAACACTACTAGCAACCTACTAGCATCAATCCCGGACTTTGAGACAAGAATTGGATACAAGAGATGAACTAGGGTTTGGAGATGAGATGGTGCTGGTGAAGATGTTGATGGAGATTGCCCTCTCCCGATGAGAGGAGCGTTGGTGATGACGATGGTGATGATTCCCCCCTCACGGAGGGAAGTTTCCCCGGCAGAACAGCTCTGCCGGAGCTCTAGATTGGATCCGCCAAGGTTCCGCCTCGTGGCGGCGGAGTCTCATCCCGAAAAGTTCCTCCTTATTTTTTTCTCATCGAAAGACCTCATATAGGAGAAGATGGGCGTTGGTGAGCCACCAGGGGGCCCACGAGGTAGGGGGCGCGCCCTAGGGGGGGCGCCCCCACCCTCGTGAGCAGGGTGTGGGCCCCCTGGCCTTCTTCTTTGGCGTGGATTTTTTTTATTTCTTTTAAGACGTCCCGTGGAGTTTCAGTACTTTTGGAGTTGCGCAGAATAGGTCTCTAATATTTGCACCTTTTCCAGACCAGAATTCCCGCTGCCGGCATTCTCCCTCCTTATGTAAACCTTGTAAAATAAGAGAGAATAGCCATAAGTATTGTGACATAAAGTGAAATAACAGTCCATAATGCGATAAATATCGATATAAAAGCATGATGCAAAATGGACGTATCACCCCGCGCCACCCCTGCCCCGACGCCGTCGGCCCTGCCTCCTCGTCGCCGTCGCCGCGCACCCTGTGAGCGTTGCCCACCGATCCCCTCCTCCTCCCTGTAATGGCCGCCGCCGCTGCCGCCGCGCT
Source organism: Triticum urartu (assembly GCF_003073215.2). Taxonomy (NCBI): domain Eukaryota; kingdom Viridiplantae; phylum Streptophyta; class Magnoliopsida; order Poales; family Poaceae; genus Triticum; species Triticum urartu. Next base: position 537,377,506 of record NC_053026.1, on the reverse strand, counting down.
CCCTATATATTATGTGTAGTTTAGATGTTGTAATTTAGTTGTATTAATTTGGATGTGTAGTTAATTTAGTTGTATTAATTTAGATGTGTAGTTTAGATTTTTTTTGGTGATATTATTGTTGAACATGCAAATGTTTGTATGTTCATATGCAAAGAATATGTCAATTTTTTCATAGAATTTTTATGGATTTTTTTCTGTTGTAATTTTGTTCATAGAATTTTTATTTTGTTCATAGAATTTTTATAATTTTTGTCTGTTGTAATTTTTTTCATAGAATTTTTATGATTTTTTTTGTTCATAGAATTTTCTTTGTCAATTTATGTATATGTTCATATTGTGTATGTATAGGAAAATTGTGTATGATCAAAGTCATTTATGTATATGTTCATATTTAGAAGAAAAAGAAAAAGAGAAAAAAGGAAAATAAGAAGAGGAAGAAGGAGAAGAAGAAGAATAAGAAAAAGAGGAGAGGAAGAAGAGGGGAAATAAATAAGAAGATGAAAAGGAAGAAAAAAAAGAGGAGAAGAAGAAGGAATAGAGGAGAAGAAGAAGAATTCTATTTATTCCTTCTTCTTCTCCTCTATTCCTTCTTCTTATCCTCTTTTTTTCTTTTTTTCTTCGATCTCCTCCTCTATTCCTTTCTTCTTCTCCTCTTTTTTTTCTTCTTCTTCCTCATCTTATTTTTTTATCGGGTATGTCGTTGTCGATATACCCCCCTCCTCGATAACTTTTAGTAAGTACTACTTAGAAAGTGCTTAATTAATTAGTAGTTGAACTAGTTGATTTAATAAAACTACTTTATTTTACTATATATAGAAGTAGTTTATTTTTACTAAGTACTACTTTATTCTATTTATAGTAAGTGCTTAGTAGTTGAACTACTTGATTTAATAAAACTAGTTTATTTTACTATAGAAGTAGTTTATTTTTAGCAAGAAAATTAATAGAACTAGTTTATTTTTTTAGTTAAAGCAATTATTTCGGCATCGACGTCGACGATGCCTATCCCGCATCCTCGTCATCGACTGGGCGGTGGAGACCGGCTTGATCATAGGGGCCATGTCCGGGACTGGGCTCCGTCGGGATGGTTTTGGGATGTGCTACCTTCCGGGGGGCGTAGGTTTGTGAGGAGCCAGCCCGTCATTAACCCGATCCTTGTTTGGTGGCGGTCGCGTGGGCCAGTGACGGTGCCGAGGCTTCCGGACACCGCGGAGGTGGTACGTCACCGTGTCAGCGAGGAGGACGAGCACATCCGTCGCTACATGGTTGCATTGGAGGGAAGGTTCGACAATACCTGGCAGGTTCTTCACGGATCTCACTGAGCGATCGTGTGCTGGTTCCTTCTCTTTGGGTGTCCACCGCCCGTGCCGATACCCGTCGGGTGCTACGGTTCTAGCTGTACTAGCGATGTTATATGTATGATAGTATTCGAGGTGTATTAGTGATAATATTAGATGATGTACGAACGCAAGAGATGATGTAGTTTTTCTTATAATTGAATGCATCCTAATTTGAATACTACTTTATTTTACGATTTGATTTTGCTTATTGAATGCTCAAATTGGAAAACTACTCCTACTTTGAATGCTAAAATTGGAGAGCACTATGCAAGGTGTATGCATATGATTAGTTGATAGCTTATAGGGTTTTTGTTTTCGCAGAAATCTAGGAGCCCCCCTCCATCATCCCCGCCGTCGTCCCCGTCACCGACCCCCTCCGACCTCAAGGTGAGACCAGCTAAATCCTTTTTTAGAAAGATAATTAAACGATATTTTGGGTTGACTTTAAGTCTGTGGAGTCTCCACCATATATGAGAGGACGAAGAAGCCCGACTGTTGTCGTGGGGGTCATTTCTCCTTTTTCTCCGGGTGCTAGACCTTTGTTATGCACTAGGGGAAGAAGGAGTAACGACCATCACCGACGGTCGCAAATGTTCGAGAGGAATCGGTGAGGGAGAGTTCCACCATATATATATGAGAGGACGAAGAATCCCGTCTGTTGTCGTGGGGGTCGCTTCTCCTTCGTTCCCGTGTGCTAGACATTTGTAATGCACTCGGGGACAAAGTGAGGAGCGACCATCACCGAGAGTCAAATATATACACCATGTGAGCTGAGAGTTTTCAAGAAAAGACTCGATAGACCGATAGTCAAACCGTGATGAATAATAATGATCTAATTTAGTTTTTGTAGTACATATATTTAATTGTACAAGTTTACTCTTTGAATTATGAACGTAGGAAATGTCGTCATTAGACGACGAAAGTCTCCCGAGGGAGTGCAGCTGGTGCCACGACGATCGAGGTCTGTGCGACATGCCTCACCTGGACGATGATCGATGCTTTAGCATTAAGCTCGAGGAGACCTTCGATGTTGAAACGGTACGCAACGGCGACAAGTGTTTTTTCGTAATTAAGCATGACTACAACTATTTGAACGTGTAATTTTCATCTTTTACAATTCGAGTAGCTTATCCTGTGCCATGCAAGGCGCTATGTCTTGGAGTGGATGGGTTTTGAAGACCATGAATGTTTCGAAACAAAGAAAATTCACCTAAGGACTCATCATGATGTGGATTTTGAAGTAAAGCTGTACAATTCTGAGAGCGTAATCCATTTTGGTTGCAAAAAATTGGAGGAACTTTGCAAGACGTATGGTTTTGATGAGGGTATGCTTGTCACCATGGATCTTAGTGATCCTGATATCGAGCAAGACAATATGGATATTTGGGTCCTTCTTGATACGCCTCCAATTCTACCGCTATGTGAGTTTCTCAAACATAGTTATTAGCTAATTTATATTGTTTATTTCAAAATAGTTGACATCTTATTTCCATTGACAGCTTATTTTCATTCTTCAAATAATGTGCGGGAGATGGAAGACAAAACCCACTACACTGATGGCTCCGAATTAACTTACAATGAGAAAAATCATCTGGTCGGATTTTGTACTGACATTGAGAATTGCAGTATCTACAATCAAACTCCTCAAAATTATGGTCAATACATGCCACTAGTGCATGTGTTGAACTACGGTAACTACCATGGAGATACCCTGGTAAGATTTTTTACTATTACGACATCCGTGCATCTTTTGCATACTTCTAAAACTAGTACATCATTGCTAACTATGAAGTTATTACTATGTTTTTCAACAGATAATCTCAGAGAATTGTGTGCCTCATTTGATGTATCAGGAAGGTAGCCTTAATGTTTTGAACATACAGCCAGGTCATCCTACGAATCTCAACTGTCCATACCAGATTTTTAAAAGGAATGGAAACATGCAAATCAAAGGATGCAAAAAATGTATGGACAGTCGTAAGGAGGTTCTTGGAAGCAAAAGGAAGCGAAGCGCAAGAATTGGAGACAGGATGATCTTCATTCTCCATAATGGAGAGTCAGGGTTTATATTGTTTTATGCTATTTTACATTAAAGAGGGTATTTAGGTCCTACCTAATACTGATGATCATGTGCTAAGAACAATTAAGTAGGGTTGGTTCGATGACTATGAGGATGATGATCGTATGACTTGTTATTAATAACGAGTAGAAGTTGTAAGATGATGATTAGTAGACTTGTTATTATATATGATGATGCATGATGGGAGCATGAAGAGTTATTATATATCAGGGGTGAAATGAACATGGATTGGATTGAAGTGAAGGCAACATGCATGTGGTGCATGTCGAAAGTAGTACAATCCAAACTTGATCAAGTTAGGATTAGTATTACTTTCGACATGCACGACATGTTGCCTCACTTCAATATAAGTCATGTATGTTTAGGCATAGCAGTAGCAGTAGCATGGAGATAAGAGAGGACACAGCTCTATTAATTAGCTACGTATACCAACCTAAATTAACCCCCAAAACCCCTAAACCACCCTCCTTTCAAAAAAAACCAGCCCTTGAAATGCTGACGCGTGGAAGCTTATTGGTCCCGGTTGGTGCTACCAATCGGGACCAAAGGCCCTCGTGTCTGGGCTCGCCGAAGCGGCCACATGGAGGCCCATCTGTCACGGTTAGTATAAGAACCGAGACTAAAGGCCTAGGGCATTAGTAACGACCCTTTAGTCCTGGTTTCCCAACCGGGACAGATGGGCCTTATGAACCGGGACAAATGGCCTTTTTTCTACTAGTGCACCTCACCAGACATCAAGGAGGAGTCGTCATCCCCGCTGAACAACCGTCTCCACCAAGGCAAGGACGTGGTGTTGCTGTCCCTGCATAGTCTTTACTCCGGCAGCCAGTGGCGCCTGGTCGCCGTGAAGGAGGAGGCTCCCTCCACGGCGATCTCCAACGCGCCGAACCACCTTGCCTACTACCTCGGTGTCAACAACTCGTCTTCAACAATGATGATGTCCTCCATGGTGGCCTCTGAGCGGCGCGCTAGTAGTGGTGAAACGCATACCGTCGAGAGTCATTCCCGAGGTCCGAAGTCGCGAAGGCCTGGGCCATTGACCGGTCTAGCAACACCGTGCAGACCACCACTTGTTGCGGGTGCCAGATCAGCGACTAGATCCTCAAAGTGGAGTTGGCCGAGTCTGAGTGCTTGCATGGCTCAAAGGCGGGCAGTGCGGGGCGGAGACCATTGTTGTGTCCGATCGTCAGCACCACCAAGGCGGCCAAGGCTCTGCCCAGGAAAAGGAGGCCGACGGGCTAGACCTCGACTGTGAAAAGTAACCAATGAGGGTCGTCGCAACGCTTGCCAGCGTTCCCACGGGACTGGAAGGACGATGACTACTATGGCTCAAACGGCATTGACGACGGCGCGGACGAGGACTATGGTGTTGGCTATCTCGGAGGCCATGCCTACAAGGTCATCGTCCGGTATCTCGTGTAGTTTTTTTTCAGTTTAGTTGAAACTTTTTTATTTTTGTCCTTTTGGTTGTAATATATTTCGTTTTGCATGAATTTCATCTGCTTTTGATAAGTATATGTTCGAATTTGACCAGATATTAGTCACTCCGGTTGAATGGCGTTCGCGAGCAGACACTTGGTGTGTCTGTTTTGGTGATCCGCATTGGAGTTGCCCTAACCATGCTATTGTGCAGTTGTAAAGAAGCATCCTCCGCCGTGTGTGTTGCATTGCATCTAAAGCCTTTTTTGGTTCATAGGATAGAATTATCGTAGGAATAGGAAATTTGTAGGAAATGAGATGACATGTATCTCAAATCCTATGAGTAGGAATAGGAAACGAGATGTCGTTTGGTTCACATCAAAGAAATTTTTCCATTGACTGTAGGCTTATTTTTATTTTTTTCTATGAAATGTGAAGGATAGGAACCAATCCTATATAGGAATAGGAATCCATTCCTATGAACCAAAGGGATCTTAAGGCCTTCTTTGGTTCATAGGATAGGAATTTTATAGGAATAGGAAAATCATAGGAAGTGAGATGATATGCATGTCAATTCCTATAGAGAAAGAGATGTCATTTGGTGCATAGGATAGGATTTTTTCCATTGAGTCTAGGCTAATGTTTTTTTCCTCCAAAACGTGATGGATTGATTTCTATCCTACATAGGAATAGGAATCCATTCCTACAAACCAAAGGGCTTCAAAGGAATTTTTCCTTTGCAAATCCAATCCTATAGAATTACTACAAAAATCCTACAAACCAAAGGAGGCCTAAGGAAAAAATCCTATGAGAATCCTATCCTCTAGAATTCCTATGAAATTCCTCCAAACCAAAGGAGGCTAAAGAGTTTTTTTTCTTTATGAGGGCATCCAATTCTCATAAACGAACTGATTCAATCATTATTGGCTGAACATGGTTTTGAGAGCCCTAGAAGTCAGGACATTCATGTGTGTACCTGGCAATTACATGCCGAACTCTCTATATTCCCCATGATACATCATGTCTTGCAATGTGTGCAAGAATTAGCATGCATGCCACCACAATATGATTTACATCCTCCGTTGTTCTTCTTCTATGTATATGGATTCATAGATATATTACCCGCGTGTGGTAAATGGTAATCGAATTGTGAGATATTGGAGAAAATGTCATCCGTCATACCAAGCTAGGGGTGGAAACAAGCCAAGTCGAGTCGTGTCATGACTTGGCTCTTCCAGACTCGTCAAACCCACAAAACTAAGCTTGAACTCGGTTTGGTCAAAGCTCAACTTTTGACTCAGACTGCACCTGCATTGCACGAGAGCCCAACAACTCCCCATGCTCATGAGCTCTCGTCCCGATCCCGACCCCAGCGCGCAATAATGCATGACATGCTAGAGCCCCGTCGGACATCTCCACTCCGTCCATCTGCTACTCCCCCAGCCACCACCACTCCGTCAACCACTGTCAATCCTCCTGTGGGCGCCAGTCCCTCGCACGTAGTGGCTCGTGGTTCTTGCCAACATCGCTGAATGTCCTCTGCATTCTTTGCACGACGGGACCGTGCAAACAACTGAACCAGCAGCTTGTTAGTTGTACTCACCATATCATAACTGCTTAATTCTCACTCAAATGAAAAAATTTATGAATGCAAAGAAGGAAAGCTTTATGTTTAGTACTAGTAGTCATTTATATTCGAAATTTGCCTTCAATGGAGCATTTCGATCTGCAGCTTAAATGCTCCCATTTGAAGTCGTCTATATTGGTCTTATTTTTATTGTGCGCCTTGTGAGCACGTTTGGATCCACGAAGGCAACCGCTCAGATCTTCTTCTAATCAGCACCTTAGCTATTGTGAAGTATGTGGTGAAATGATGGAGAGTAAAGAACGAGATGACTACAGCAGCAATTTGGTTCAACAAGAGTGCAGCTATTTTTTTTGAATAATACATTTTTTATATTAAATTTCTGAAATATTACGTCGTAATTATATTTTTTTAAATATTACCCAGTCGGCCTACTGCAGACCGATTGGATCCAGTCGGCCTACTGCTGGCCGATTGGCCCCTAGTCGGCACACTGCCGGCTGATTGGATCCAGTCGGCCCACTGCTGCCAGATTGGCCTCAGTCGGCCCACTGTTGACCGATTGGCACCTAGTCTGCTTCCTCTAGGCCGATAGGTGCATGCACCCATTTATCTGTTGAATAGGTATTTGAAAATTGCTAAAAAAGTATTTGAAAAAATGTTTATCATGCATATAAAAATGTTAATCGAGCATTTGGAAAAAATTATTGAACAAGTATTTGAAAGATGGTGAACAAATATTTGAAAACTGTTGAATAGTTATTTGAAAAATGTTGAAGAAAAATTTTAAAAAATGTTGATCATGTATATAAAAATGTTAATCAAGCATGTACAAAAAATGTTGACCAAGTATTTGAAAAAATGTTGAACAAGCATTTGCAAAAAATGTTGAACATGTACATAAAAATGTTGAACAAGTATTTATAAAAATGTTGATCATGTACATAAAAATGTTGTACATGTATTTATAAAAATGTTGAACAAGTATTTTAAAAAATTTAAACAAGTATTTGAGAAATGTTTAACATCTGGAAGCTGGTGGGGTGGTTATTAGTTCGATGCCTAGTCTCCATGGCAATCACCAGCGCAGCTAACCTCCCCATCATTTTCCAGTTACTAGTTAGAAAAGGGATCGCGACCAACTAGAGGTGACTGAGCCGTTCTTCTCTATTATTTCTTTCTTTTTTTCTTTTCTTTCTATATTATTTTTTTAAATACTTGTTCAAAAAATTTCAAATACTTGTTCAACATTTTTATATATATGATCAAAAATTTTACAAATACTTGTTCAAATTTTTTATATACATGATCAATATTTTTTAAAATACTTGTTCAACATTTTTTAAATACCCGTTCAACATTTTTTTCAAATAGTTGTTCAACATTTTTTGCAAATGCTTGATTAACATTTTTATATAATGATCAACATTTTTCAAATACCTATTCAACAGTTTTCAAATATTTGTTCAACTTTTTTCAAATACTTGTTCAACATTTTTTTCAAATGCTTGATTAACATTTTTATATGCATGATCAACATTTTTTAAAATACTTCTTCAACATTTTTCAAATACCTATTCAACAGATAAATTGGTGCATGCGCTTGTCGGCCTAGAGGAAGCAGACTGGGTGCCAATCGACCAGCAGTGGGCCAACTAGATTCAGTCGGCCAGCAGTGAGCCGACCAGGGCCCAATCGGCCGGAAGTGGGCCGACTGGGGGCCAATCGGCCAGCAGTAGGATGACTTTATCCAATCGGTCAGCAGTAGGCCGACTGGGTAATATTTTTTAAAAACATAATTGCAACGTAATATTTCTGAAATTTAATATAAAAATGTATTATTTTAAAAAAATAGCCAAGAGTGCATGGAAAGAATTGTGCTCTGCGCCTCTGCGACATACCAAGCTGATCTGAAAAAAATGCCATGAAGAATGTTTACTAGTAGTAATCAAAGTGTATAAAGTTACCTGACTTCCTTTTCATCTTGAAACTAGGTTTGTTTCTCTCAACAAGGATAGATCCTCTGAATAAGTTCTTAACTAAGGAAACAGTTACTTTATCTACTCAGTTATTGGTACGGTTGTGATGTCGGTGGGGTTAAAGAAGACTAAAAAGGTGTTATATGTTGGGACAAACCCAGATAGGTCTTTCTCCCGCACTCACTCGGACAAAGATGAGAGAAGGAGACAAATTTTTTTCCGGCGCACAAACACCTCGCCGCACGAACGGCCTAATCTTTAATGGGCAGACACCCGAACTTGCATATACCGGCAACCGGCAACACACCGTGGCTCGGCTCATACCATGCCACACCCACACGAGAGACTACTGGAGACTACATCTCCCCTAGCTGCTCTACCCTCTACACACAACACCAATACATGTCTTATATAGCCAGACTCACACCAGGCGTTGGCCTCACGGACGCACACTCATGGATCACCCAGCCACTAATCCAACCAACTACATGCACGCCCATGCACCAACAGCTCTATGCATGCAACGCACCGGCCAAGCAACACAGCTACTTGATCCGGCTTCCACTCAACTATACACTAGTGCAGAATCGGGCTATTGTCCTGGTTTGGAAGGACCTTTAGTGTGGGTTCTGCAACCGGCACTAAAGGGTGGGGACTAAAGCCCCCCCTCTTAGTACTGGTTCATCACGAACCGGGATCAAAGGCCCACCACGTGGGACGAGACGCACCGGGGTCTAGGGAGTAAAAGGTTTAGGGGTTTAGGGTTTATGGTTTATTTTTTCTATTAATTTTGTGTTTTTCATTTAATTCATTTTCATTTCAAGCATATTTTACACTACTACATATTGTACACGTTATGCATATATATATTATCGAATTTCTCATAGAACCGATCATTCACACACACACACACACACACACACACACATATATATATATATATATATATATATTATGATCACTATTCTGATCACAACCTGAACTGCCTGAGTAACGCGCCTGAACTTCTCTCTGTACGAACCAGGCCTTCGGGATATCTTCGCAACCGTGGCTTCCCCCGCGAATTATTCCGGTCGGTCGTGTTGTTTGGGATGTGAGTGTAATCCAAATACCCATACTTGCATCTAAATGCTTGTTTTGATTCGTAATTTTGCATTTTGGCTGATTTGCTCTTGGGGCAGATGAACTTGTGTCTGTTTACAAGTTTAATGCATGCACTGGATGGTCTCGAACCTCTAACATGATGGGTATTTGGTGTAGGTACGAGTTTCATGGATAATTTGTCGTTAATTTCAACGGATTTGATTTCAGGTTTTGTGTTCTTCGTTCGCGAGAGTGGTTTCCATGGCTTCTGTGGATTTCTTGTTTTTCTGTGAAGATAGAGGGTGGATTTGCTTGCAGTAGTTAGATTGGATCCTTCATACGTTGTTAATTTGGTCGGGCAGGCGCATACACCCTGAAATCGGGCGATTGGATCTCGTTTCCGCCCGCGTTGGTTCGGTTCTTCGATGAGACAGCTTGGTGGCTTTATCGTTTTGATGTTAGGGCGTAGTAGGATCTCGTTCGAGGTCGCGGACTGAGAAGGTGTAGTCACCGAAGTGATTAAATCTGAAAAACAAATTTGATAGCGTGCATTTTTCCAATGATTCTAATGTCTGTTTTACAAGTTGGACTTCTGTACCTTTTGTGCTAGAACTTCCGTCGTTTTTATGCATGTTTTTTAGGTGATGTTGCAATACGATCTGTTTGGTTGGTGTTGTTATAAAAATTTTGTGTACGTTTTTTTGTTTTTCAGAGTACTCATATATGTAAATGTGGAGCTGGTCGATAGACACATGGATACTCTTTTTTATATTTATTCTATCTTCGGGATTAGTTTTTTGGATCATCCACGGTCTATGGTAGAAGTTGAACTTCTATGGTACCGGTGATTGAACTTCCTGGTTTCCACATTGCAAGGCAGTGCAGCATCGCGCTCTATATTTTCCTTTTTTTGTTTTTTTTTGTAATTTTCAATTTTTGAATTTGGGTTTGAGTTTGTTTCGTGGGCAACTATGGGATTATTCCCAAATATGCATGCATACCTTTTTATTTTTTTGTAACATGTTTTGCATACTTCGAAAAGTGGTAGAACTTCAGTATGTGTTTAACCTGAACTTACAAGATTTTTGCTTCTGTATAATTTGTTTTTTATATGTTCATTTGATGTTTTTTCAAACCCTCGAACTTCTGTATTTTTACAACTTGAACTTCATGAGTAATTGTTCATAATTTTTTTGCATTTAATTTTTTTTAATCATTGATAATTGCATTGCATCCTTTCAAAACCTAGCGCGCAACAATGCGGTAGCGCAAGGCCGAGCAGGGGGGACGGGGGTCGCGACCCCCCTCCCCTCCCCCTGCGAGGCCGAGACAAGAACAAGCCAGAGCAAGCGGAGGCGAGTCCGTCACATCCGTGACCCCACTATCTATCTTAGGGGTGTGGCTCTAGGGTGCGTGCGGTGGGGGTGGAAATAGAATAACCGCATTGTGTCATATCAAAACCTAGCGTGCAGCAATGCGGTAGCGCGAGGCTGAGTAGGGGGAGGGGGAGGAACCCCCCTCCCCCTGCGAGGCCGAGACAGGAACGAGCCGGAGCAGGCGATGACGCGGTGTGCCATGTCATCGCATGCAGAGGCGAGTCCATCACATATGTGACCCCACTATTTATCTTAGGGGTGTGGCTCTGGGGTGCGTGCAGTTGGGGTGGAAATGGAATAACCGCGTTGCGTCCTGTCAAAACCTAGCGTGCAGCAATGCGGTAGCGCGAGGCCGAGCCGTAGGTGTACTTTGTGTGTATTTGAATTTTGAACTTCTATATTGTTTTTAATTTGTGTCTTTTAATTAGATATGGACTTCATCTGTTTTTTAATTTGAAGTTCTTCTTTTTGTTTCTTAATGTTTATTTATTCATATGCCTTTACTTCTCTGATTAGTGTACTTGAACTTCTATTCTTTATTTTTTGAACTTCTTTCTCTTGTTTTTGTAGGTGCATATTTGTGTATGTATTTTTCTTCCCTTGGTTGTGTATTTGCCATCAATTTTTGGTTTTAAGGATACCAGCAGTGTTTGTTATGTGATCTTATCTTTTTGTAATAGATGCATTCAAATGGTGCATTCATTTATCAATAGATGCATTTACTTTTTTAGTTGTGTGTGTGTGGGGGGGGGGTAAACTGTAATTACCCCGGCGCTCCAACACCCCACTACAGGGAGGCATTAAGTGCCCGACTCCCTCACCACCACCTATCAGAAATCCCCTACCCCTGTCGCTCGCTCTCTTCTCCCTCTCTGATGCTATGCTGCTCTCGTCTCCTCCAAGCTCCCCCGAGTTCTCTGCCCCTGTCGCGTGTGCTTGTGCGTGGAGTAAGCGCCGCGCGCCACGCTCCTATTTCTCCCCCACGCCCCGCTCTCCCTCGCCCAGTCCGCACGCTCTTCTCCTCTGAAGCGAAGCCGCAACTGCCTGCGTGGTTCCAAAGTGCGCATCGCGTCGTGGGGGTGGAAGAACCACCGCAGATTCGTGCGTGTGTTGGTTGTTTGGAGAGGTACAAATGCTGCTCCCCCCTAATGCTTGCTCTAAGTGTTCGCTAGATCTGTCGAGGGCTCTATGTTTCTTTTGTGTGCTCTCGCATCCGCCTCCTGCCCCTTCTTCTGATGGTTGGGCGGGAGATTAGGTAGGGTCCTTGTGCGTGTGGTGGATGGATTCCATTCCCCCGTAGTCAGATTTGTATGTGAGATGCTTGTGTGTGCTATTTCTCCCTTCATACTTGAGTGGATTGCATTTCCCCTTTGGTGATTTCAGCAGTCAGATGCATGTAAGAGAGGGTGTGGTGTGATGGTTGATGCTGGATCTGATATATCTAATTGTCTTAGTGTTGTTGATTTCGAAGTCTAGATTGTGTCTGTCAATGCTAGTTAGTTTATGGATACTTTATTTGTTGTGCTTGCGTAGATGTGCTACTATTCATCTTTTCATACTTCTTGATATGTTCTAGTTGTTTCATCCCAGGGTTTGATTTAGTTGGTTTTTGTATTTGTTGTATGATTTTCTACTTGCTAACTATATGCAATGTATCCCCTGTTTTCAGTAGGCTATTCTAGGGTTTGGAGATCCATTCATTAAGGGGTTGTGTTGTCATGGCTTCAAAACCTTCTCCAGGTATTTTATTGTAGTTGGATCTTGTATTTTAAATAGCAGTTTTCTTATATATGTCTGCCCATATCTTCACTTAGTTGTCTTGTTGGACAGCCCTTTCTTAAAAGTGTGAACTTCTAACAAAGGTCATATGTATGCATTTTACCCTTAGTTTAAGTTAGTAGAGCATTGTTTAACTTTTATTTGATGAATTGCTGGTGAACTATGTCACCAAGTGTTGTTGGACTTCCCAAATGTTTCATATTTATAGTTTATATCTATGTTTTTTTGAGTGATCAATGTTCATGGTATTGATATTTACTTTTCCTGTGAAATAGTATTTCTGCTCATGCTACATCTTTTTTATGTGCTACTTGCTTGGGTCCCATAGTTGAACTTCTGGTTTTAATTATTGTTTGTTTATAATGAAATTTGGTTGAACTTCTATTCTGCGCATTTGTTTTACTGCTTTGTTATATATTGTTGAACTTCTGGACATTCATCTTATATGTAGTAGCCCCTCTGGTGTAGATTGTTCTATATTTAGTATGTAAATTAGGTATTGTTGAACTTCTGGGTATTGGACATTGATGTAAGAGTATAAATCCCTTTGGTGTAGCATTTCGGATTAGAACTCAATTGCGTTTTTACTTGCATTTTTTGTAGTTGGTGATGAATTGAATAGTTCTGGAAAAAAATGACTGCAATGAAGATGGAGCTTCAGAAGTTAATACTGATGCTCCAATATCTGATATGGCTAAATCACCCATTATTCCTTTGACTGTGATTGCTGAGGTTGCTTCGAGCCTTGAGAATAATTCAAGCCTCGAGGATCTTGCTTCTGCAGCTCTTGCTTCACCTAGTATGTGCAACTCCTTTTCTTTTCATTTTAAATTCTCGAGCCATGTTTTTAAACTTGTTCCCGTCGGGTGCTTTTGTTTTTGTTCCTGACTTTTTTTTTATTTTTTGCTTTGCTTTTTTGTGTTCTTGCATATGTGTCCACAGAGGAGGAAGTTGTGAACACCATTGATGTCTACTACACAACCTTCTTCTTGGAGACGTTGTTGGGCCTCCAAGTGCAGAGGTTTGTAGGACAGTAGAAAATTTCCCTCAAGTGGATGACCTAAGGTTTATCAATCCGTAGGAGGCGTAGGATGAAGATGGTCTCTCTCAAGCAACCCTGCAACCAAATAACAAAGAGTCTCTTGTGTCCCCAACACACCCAATACAATTGTAAATTGTATAGGTGCACTAGTTCGGCAAAGAGATGGTGATACAAGTGGTATATGGATAGTAGATAATAGTTTTTGTAATCTGAAAAATATAAAAACAAGAAGGTAACGAATGATAAAAGTGAGCGTAAACGGTATTGCAATGTGTGTAAATAAGGACTGGGGTTCATACTTTCGCTAGTGTAAGTTCCCTCAACAATACTAACATAATTGGATCATAAAACTATCCCTCAACATGCAACAAAGAGTCACTCCAAAGTCACTAATAGCGGAGAATGAATGAAGAGATTATGGTAGGGTACGAAACCACCTCAAAGTTATTCTTTCCAATCAATCCATTGGGCTATTCCTATAAGTGTCACAAAGAGCCCTAGAGTTCGTACTAGAATAACACCTTAAGACACAAATCAACCAAAACCCTAATGTCACCAAGATACTCCAATGTCACCTCAACTATCCGTGGGTATGATTATACGATATGCATCACACAATCTCAGATTCATCTATTCAACCAACACAAAGGATCTCAAAGAGTGCCCCAAAGTTCTATCGGAGAATCATGACAAAAACGTGTGCCAACTCCTATGCATAGCTTCATGGGCGGAACCCGCAAGTTGATCACCAAAACATACATCAAGTGAGTGACGTGATATCCCATTGTCACCACAGATATCCACGACAAGACATACATCAAGTGTTCTCAAATCTTTAAAGACTCAATCCAATAAGATAACTTCAAAGGGGAAACTCAATTCATTACAAGAGAGTAGAGGGGGGAAAACATCATAGGATCCAAATATAATAGCAAAGCTCGCGATACATCAAGATCGTGCCAAATCAAGAACACGAGAGAGAGAGAGAGATCAAACACATAGCTACTGGTACATACCCTCACCCTCGAGGGAGAACTACTCCCTCCTCGTCATGGAGAGCACCGAGATGATGAAGATGGCCACCGGACAAGGATTGCCCCCTCCGGCAGGTTGCCGTAACGGGTCTAGATTGGCTCTTGGTGGCTACGGAGGCTTCTAGCGGCGGAACTCCCGATCTAATCTCTGTTCTGGAAGTTTTAGGGTACGTGGAGTTATATAGGCGGAAGAAGTACGTCAGGGGAGCCACGAGGGGCCCATGAGGCAGGGGGCGTGCCCTAGGTGGGTGGGCGCGCCCCCCACCCTCGTGGCTTCCTTGTTCCTTCCTTGACGTGGGGTCCAAGTCCATCGGGTGGCTTTCGTTCCAAAAATAACTTCTCTAGTTGATTTCGTTCTGTTTCGACTCTGTCTGATATTCCTTTTCTTCAAAACACTGAAATAGGCATAAAACAGCAAACGTGGGCTGGGCCTCCAGTTAATAGGTTAGTCCCAAAAATAATATAAAAGTGGATAATAAAGCCCAGTATTGCCCAAAACAGTAGATAATATAGCATGGAGCAATCAAAAATTATAGATATGTTGGAGACGTATCAAGCATCCCCAAGCTTAATTCCTGCTCGTCCTCGAGTAGGTAAATGATAAAAAAGATAATTTTTGATGTGGAATGCTAGTTGGCATAATTTCAATGTAATTCTTCTTACTTGTGATATGAATATTCAGATCTGAAAGATTCAAGACAAAAGTTCATATTGACATAAAAATAATAATACTTCAAGCATACTAACTAAGCAATTATGTCTTCTCAAAATAACATGGCCGAAGAAAGTTCATCCCTACAAAATCATATAGTTTAGTCATGCTCCATTTTCGTTACACAAGAATGCTCTCATCATGCACAACCCCGATGACAAGCCAAGCAATTGTTTCATACTTTAGTAATCTCAAACTTATAAACCTTCGCGCAATACATGAGCATGATCCATGGATATAGCACTATGGGTGGAATAGAATAATGAGGGGGCTATGTGGAGAAGACAAAAAGGAGAAAGTCTCACATCAACGAGGCTAATCAATGGGCTATGGAGATGCCCATCGATTGATGTTAATGCAAGGAGTAGGGATTGCCATGCAACGGATGCACTAGAGCTATAATGTCACATCCCTAGCTTCTGGTGTTGCCTGGTGTTTGCATCTTGCTTGCATCATGTTTAAATTTCTGAAACTTGAATTGAGGATTGTTGAAACCTCAGAAATCTGATTAAAAGAAGGGCAAGCACCCTTTAAATAGCATTCTGTGAATCCAAAATGCCCTAAAAATAGTTTTGTGAATTTTGGCAAGAGTTATATATCAAACCAAAATTCTGGAACATTTTTAAGGAATTATTTGGTCTCTGAATTTAAATCAATAATCTATTTGAATTTGGGGATATATTCATAATATATAATGAATATATTTTCAAATGCTTTGAAATGTTTTATGTACTTTTGGATTAGTCCAGAGAGGTAACATAAAATATCTCAGAGTGTTTTGGCACTGTTTGAAATTATTTTGAATTTGAAAACAGTGGCAAATTTAATGAAAAGGGAAACAGAACAGAAAAATAAAAAAAGAACAGAAGTACCTGGCCACTTACCTCGGCCCAGCACTGTAGCTGGCCCAGCCCAGCCGTCGCACCGTCTTCAACCTCCTGCCAGTAGGCAGGAGGGCGTGTGCTCGCCGCGCGCCGGCACGCGCCGGCCACCTCCTGCCTCCCTGCTTGTCTCCCCATCGCCCTGAGGATGGCACGCACTCCCTCTCGACCCTCTCACTCTCTCCCACGCCTTCTCCCCCTCCTCTGGCTCCCCCTCTTCCCCACCGAGCGGAGCTCGTCACCCCCGCTCGCTGCTGCCGCAGCCACTGCCTCCCCCTCGCTTTTCCGACGTGCCCACGAGCTTCGCCTCGACTTCCTCATCCTCTCCACCAAGCCATGGAGCTACGGACGCGCCACAACATCGCCAGCATCGCCGTTTCCATCACCGGCCACCGTGGATTCTCGCCGTCGATTCGAGAGCTACTAGACGTCCCCGAACCCGCTAAGACCGCCGTCCGACTCCCTGTGAGCTCCGCCGTCGTTACCCACTCTTCCCCGCGTCGTTTCCTTGCCATAGCGCCGTTCCCCGCCGTCACCGAAGCTCACCGCCGCCCGGCCTTGTCGCCGCCGTGGCTTGAGCTCGAACGAGTCGCGCCCGTGCACCTCACCGAGCTCCTGGCGACCCGAGGAGGCTACGCAGTGTTTTAGTTTGCTCGCCCATGCTCCGCAACACCGTTTCCGCCGAGGTCCGAACTCCGGCCGCCGCAGCCGAGCTCGCCGGCGTCAGCTCCGGCCATCCCACCTACTGCTGCTTGCTGGAATGGATGCGCTCGTGTGCCAGCAATCCGTAGCTGCAAACGGCGCGCCAAACCATCGACCGTGGGCAAATCCCGAGCCCTCCGCCATCTCGGGCTTCGCCGGCGACGAGCCGCGGGTCAACTCCGGCGAGTTGACCCGAGGGTTTGACCCCGTCTGACCAGGGTTTGACCACCCTGGGTCACTGACGCATGGGGCCAGCCCTGCTAATTAACCCAAGTTAGTGTTAATTATTTAGTTAGTAAATTAGCTTCTGACATGTGGCCCCATGCCTTAACTAAACTAGATTAGATTTAGCCGCTGACGTCATGCTTACACATTGCTGATGCAGTTAATCGTTTTCTGGATAAAAAATAATTCAGAAAATTCTAGAAATTAGTATAAACTTCTAGAATTCATAGAAATTCAACCGTAACTCCAAAATGATCAGAAAAATCCAAGGAATCTGAATATGGCATTTTCATGCATGTTTAAACAACTTAACCTCACTGTTTAGTCCAAAACATGATAATGCACTATTTGAATTCATAGTTTGAATTTGAATTTGAACCTAGTGTTCAAACCAACTCCATTTAACTTGTTGCTAGTTGCATTAGCTCAATCAACAGCATATTACCATGTCATGATCATGCATCATACTGCTGCATCGCATTGATTGTGTTCTTCCTTGTTTGCCGGTAATTGTCCCCTCTCGGTAGACGCTGCTCCGGCGCTGTGATCGTTGACACTGATGAAGACTCAATGTTATCTTCAGAAGTGCCAGGCAAGCAAAACCCCCTTGTTCGTTCCGATACAATCCCACTCTCTCGCTCCTGCTCTCTTTTACTGCATTAGGACAACAACGATTCAACTGTTACATGCTGCGGTAGTTGAACCCCTTTCCTTTGCATGACTTGTCATTGCCACAATAAATAGATGAAACCCGGTAGCATGAGTAGGAGTTGTTTGAGCCTTGATGTGCCTACTCATTCATGTTTGCTTGTCATGCCTGCTATTGCTTAGAGTTGTGTCAGGTCTGATTCATCGGTGATGAATTGGAAAGTTGTGAACATGTCCTACTGTGTGTGAGCTAAGTGCGTGAACACGATTTGGTAAAGGTAGCGGTGAGAGGCCATGTAGGAGTACATGGTGGGTTGTCTCATTGAAACTATTCTCAGGAACTGAGTTCTGTGTTTGTGATCCATGAAACAGCTACTACCACACATTGGGCCCTGAAATATGACCCCGCTCGACTTACTGGCCCCTCTCGTCCTCTGTCCAGGAGTTGCAACTAGTTTCTGGTGTTTATAGGATATGTGTTGGCGGCCGTGCGTAGCGCTGACCCTAGGGGTGGGCTATGATGCGGTAGATACACCGTGGCACGGTGTACTGGGCGCCTGTTTGGTGTCTCGGGAACCCTGCACACATCGTTTGGGGCTGTGAGTGAAACTCCGGCCGGATCTCCTCATGGATGGAACCCGAATAGGCGATAAACCTAGACTAGAGACTTGTGCGGTTAGTCAGGTCATGGTCTACACCCACGTCGGCTTTCGCTTGAAGTCTGCCGAGCACATGTCGTGTGCAGACGCTAAGTGGTGGAAACTTGTGTGACGAAGTACACCCCTGCAGGGTATAAAACTATTCGAATAGCCGCGTCTGCGGTAAAGGACTTCTGGGTTGCCTATAACAGTTCATAGACAAGTGAAAGTGGATAATCTAAAATGCGCAAGATAAGCGTGAGTGCTATGGATGGCGTTCTCGTAGGGAGACGGGAGCGGATCCATAGTGGTGTATTGATATGGTGAATATGTGGACTCGTGTGCGCCGCCTCAAAAGAGTTACTTGCAGTCATAGTTTAAGATAGCCACCGAGTCAAAGCTGGCTTGCTGCAGTTAAACTCCACCATCCCCCTTTGTTGATACTGATGCATATGTAGCTAGTTCTGATGTAAGTCTTGCTGAGTACTTTTGTACTCACGTTTGCTTAATTTATGTTTTGCAGAGAGACTCCAGTCTCGCTAGTAGTTTCGTGTGGACTTTGACGTTAGATTGATACCTCAACTACGATCTTGTGCCCTCGGCAGGATCTGGTAGATAGTCAGGCTTCTTAGCCTTTTTCATTTGTAGATGTCTGTACTCAGACATGTTAAGCTTCCGCATGTGTTTTGATTTGTATGCTATGATTGTTGGGTCATGAGACCCATGTTTGTAATATCTCGCTCCTTGGAGCCTAATGAATAAATACTTGAGTTGTAGAGTCATGTTGTGATGCCAAGTTGTATTTACACATATCGAGCATACTGTGTGTATGATTGAAATGCTTCGTATGTGTGGGATCCGACAATCTAGTTGTTTATCCTTGGCAGCCTCTCTTACGGGGAAATGTAGTCTAGTGCTTCCATGAGCCATAGTAGTCCGCTACAGCCCGATTCACCGGAGTCCTGTTAGCCCAGCACTACTGCTCAGGACACTTGACTGGCCGGCTTGTGTTTCACTTCGTTTCTGTGTCTGTCCCTTCGGGGAAATGTCACGCGGTGACATCCGGAGTCCTGCCTAGCCTGCTACAGCTTGGGTTCCTGGAGTCCTGTTAGCCCAGTGCTACGGCCCGGATTCACACGCTGCTGACCGACATGCTCGAGGTTGATTCATGTATGCCTGTCCCCATAGGTTAGTGTCGCTTTGGGTTCACGACTAGCCATGTCGGCCCGGGTTCTCTGTCATATGGATGCTAGCGACACTATCATATACGTGACAAAAGGCGCAAACGGTCCCGGGCCATGGTAAGGCGACACCCATGGGAATACCGTGTGTGAGGCCGCAAAGTGATGTGAGGTGTTACCAGTTAGATTGATGTGACTTGGAATCGGGGTCCTGACGGCGTTGGTATCAGAGCCTGACTGCCTGTAGGATTACCAAGCCAAACCGGTCGAAGTTGTGTCTAAAAATGCTTTAGTTATGTAGGGGAATTGATTGTGGAAGGGAGCGTCAGGCTGTTTTTACTCCTTTACCTTATGCCCTCTGATCTGAGTCATTCTCTTCTCATTCTATGCGGGTTAAGAAACTAGGCCTTCTCATCTATCTATCTGGATGACGCGTTACTAAACCGTAGTTGCCTAGGATTGTTGAGTTCAAGCCTCAGTTCAGTTCCTACTACTTCCATATGTCATAGATGGCCTCAGAACTTTGATATTGTGATGTTGAGTGGTTATGCCACCATTTTGCAGGATGTCTCAAATCATTTTGAGCATTTACAGCCGTTATGCTGTCCGAGTCATCCCAGGTTTCTAAGTAGTCTGATGCATTTGCAAACCCCTTCCTCCTGTTCCTGATGTCCATTTGGGCCAGATTAATCAGATAATTGGTGAGTTGAGGTACTTTGTTGCCTCGACATATATGTTGGAGCTATTACTATGACCCTAGGTGTTTTAGGGAGTCACCTAGTGATCTATGCATGTTTTGTATCCCCGGTGTGTGATTCTGGACATTATTCTCAAAAGCATCCCGTGATGCCATGTAGTGGTAGGTATTTTATTCATGGGTTCTTGAACCCGAGATTAACCCTACTTATCTCATGTTGATAGTGTTGCTAGTTCCTTTAGGATATTAGTAACCTTTGCGATAGTCCTCGAGGTTTGTGGTATTTCTTTCTTCCAAATACTATGAACCACTTATGGCAGAAGTTTGTTGGATCAAAAGATCACAACCAGAGTGCTCCTGATGAGTTCTCCATTCTGCATTGTGAATCTGCCAGTCCTACCTTTCTGCATGGGTTATCCGGAAGAAATAACATGCTAATCCATGCATCCATAACTCAGAAAAATTTATATGTTCCTTTGAGTTGTCCCTCTTTAGTTGTATTCTGAACCTCGTCCATCAATTGTTGGTCAAGAGTAGTTGTGCATTGGTGTTATCGATGCCTATTATTCATGTGATCCGTCAAGCCATTCCATTCCGGAATGACTAGGAGAAACAAACTCCAGTACCTCATCCATATCTAGGGTTGGGTCAAAGCAATTGTATTCCGCAGATCAAAATGCCAATCCAGCTTTTGATTATGTTCTACCCTGAAGTATTGCCCTCTTTATGTCAGGAATATCATAGGAATTGCACAACATCCTATGAACTCTTGATATAGTGATACTTCTCACCATCATCGTTCATTCCTCGGCCTCCGTGTTATTGTACCGGAATGTAGGCAAGTGAGTCGTGATGTGTGAAATCAATACTCTTGGCAACTCCGTTGCTTGCTAGTTAATGGACAGTATTCTCATTCTTAGCGTGTTAGTTATTGAATCATCATTCTAAGATAGATGGTGCTACCTAGTCCTTATTTCCTGGTGCACTCTTTGATCAACGAGTTAGGATTTTGCCAAACCCTTGCTCTATTGATCATATCGTCTTGCCCTGAAAAGCAAGATTGATCTCGAGCTTAGTATCATATCGGTGGTTCGTGATGTTCCGAATATCATCTCGGAAGTATTACCAGGTTGTCACCTGACCGCGATGTTGAGTTCGTGATCAAGTTGGTTTTTTATAAATCACCCCTTCTCCAAGAATCTGTGTTGGATATCCCTGAGCTAGTTGGTTGAGCTAGACAACAACTTGGAGAGTTGGGAGAAAGAAGCTTGTCTGACTTAGTTCATCAATAAGGGATATCCTTGTGTGTGTGTGTGTGTTGAAGAAAGATGATATCTCCATCGATTGGTCCTCGTGATCAGTTGTTGGATCTATTGCCTTGACAAAACTTTGACTTGAGTATGGGCTATCGTCAAGTCAAACCAGAGCCAACGATGTTCGTAATGTTGTCTTAGTCGTGGTTGATCCCTCAAGCATACATCATTACATCTTTTGGTCTGACCAATACTATCACCGTGTTCACATGATGGTGGAATTCCAGTGATATGGAAATTCGGATGAGTTGCTGTTGAGCCCATTAGCAGCATTCTGTCTTCCCCAATGACTCATGTTGAACATCAACTTGGTGTTGGAAACGTGTGTAAGCATTTCTTCGTGTTTCGTTCATGAAGCATATGTTTGGATGAAAGAAGCAATTTTCTCTGATTCATGTGCATTTGGTGCAAGTTGCCGCCATGAATTTGAGAAAGGTTTGTTTTGTTTCCCTTGGAATCATCCCAAATCAGTCATGCATACGTGCGAAATATTCTATGGTTTGGTAGATTAATTACCTCCACTCCATATGTGTCCCTAGCACACTAAGCCACTGATTGGTTTGTTCAAGGAGAAGAAGTTTCTTCTTAAGAGCTAGACTTACGCAAGGACTTCGATATCCTCGTTGATGGTTCCCTCCTGAAGTCGGTAGTGTTTCATTATAAGACTACTATGTGGTCATGCCTGTCTTGGACAACGTGTTCAAATGTATGTAGCAGAACCAACACATGTCTTGGAGCTTGCTATCGTCGTTCACTCCTCGAGAGTCTCGCAACGTCATCTCGTCGATTTGTGTTGCCAACTTTCATTTTTCTTTCTAGACTAGATAAGTCTAGAATATCCTGACACCAACCAGATCTGAATCTCAGGCAGACATGATGGTTGGAACATTCCCAACATTTGCATTTTTTTCCCAGCTTGCACCCCATCGTGCCAATTTTCCATGGGATGCCTTCTCAGCAGTTGCTGTCCAGGATCATCTTCAAAAGTGGTCCTATCATGGGTCCCATCCATTTCCGGTGATAAGCAAAAGTCGTCCATTGCGATGTCTTCAACAAGGTAGTCCACATCATGCATTCTGGCATGGGTATGCCATTCGTTCGAATTCGTTCACACGATCATTTGTGATTGCCGTAGGCTGGTATAAAGAATTTCAATGATCTTTGTATCAAAAGTAATTCTTTTTGCCACTTAAGGGAATACTTCTGCGAATCACCTTCCTTAAGATGTCTTGTTATGGTATCATGGCAAATATCTCCTTGCTACTTTGAAATTCATGCTCCATCTTATTCGAGTATGGAATTGTTGCCTACCTAGTGAACATTCGCCATCCGTTTCACTCCATCCCTCTAGGTGTATGCTTCGTGTCTCAGCTCGAGAGATGTTACAATGTCTCATTCCATGAGTTGATCTTGTGATCATTAAGATGATCCTAAGTTGCTCGAACCTCAGGAAGGTCGATTATTCTTAAATTCTCCCTTTCCACTCGTTGTCATGTTGGATGTAGTTCTCAAAGCAAGACGTCGAGATCAAGGTGATGCAATGAGTCACCATCCTCGAGAAAGACATCTGGATCGTGAAGATTGTGATAGCTTGTGCCCCTCTGTCTTCTTACCTCACAACTTGAATCTCGGGACGAGATTCTTGTTTAGTAGGGGTGAGCTGTCACATCCCTAGCTTCTGGTGTTGCCTGGTGTTTGCATCTTGCTTGCATCATGTTTAAATTTCTGAAACTTGAATTGAGGATTGTTGAAACCTCAGAAATCTGATTAAAAGAAGGGCAAGCACCCTTTAAATAGCATTATGTGAATCCAAAATGCCCTAAAAATAGTTTTGTGAATTTTGGCAAGAGTCATATATCAAACCAAAATTCTGGAACATTTTAAAGGAATTATTTGGTCTCTGAATTTAAATCAATAATCTATTTGAATTTGGGGATATATTCATAATATATAATGAATATATTTTCAAATGCTTTGAAATGTTTTATGTACTTTTGGATTAGTCCAGAGAGGTAACATAAAATATCTCAGAGTGTTTTGGCACTGTTTGAAATTATTTTAAATTTGAAAACAGTGGCAAATTTAATGAAAAGGGAAACAGAACAGAAAAATAAAAAAAGAACAGAAGTACCTGGCCACTTACCTCAGCCCAGCACTGTAGCTGGCCCAGCACAGCCGTCGCATCGTCTTCAACCTCCTGCCAGTAGGCAGGAGGGCGTGTGCTCGCCGCGCGCCGGCACGCGCCGGCCACCTCCTGCCTCCCTGCCTGTCTCCCCATCGCCCTGAGGATGCCACGCACTCCCTCTCGACCCTCTCACTCTGTCCCGCGCCTTCTCCCCCTCCTCTGGCTCCCCCTCTTCCCCACCGAGCAGAGCTCGTCGCCGCCGCTCGCTGCTGCCGCAGCCACCGCCTCACCCTCGCTTCTCCGATGTGCCCACGAGCTTCGCCTCGACTTCCTCATCCTCTCCACCAAGCCATGGAGCTACGGACGCGCCACAACGTCGCCAGCATCGCCGTTTCCATCGCTGGCCACCGTGGATTCTCGCCGTCGATTCAAGAGCTACCAGACGTCCCCGAGCCCGCTGAGACCGCCGTCCGACTCCCTGTGAGCTCTGCCGTCGTTACCCACTCTTCCCCGCATCGTTTCCTTGCCGTAGCGCCGTTCCCCACCGTCACCGAAGCTCACCGCTGCCCGGCCTTGTCGCCGCCGTGGCTTGAGCTCGAACGAGTCACGCCCGTGCACCTCACCGAGCTCTTGGCAACCCCAGGAGGCTACGCAGTGTTTTACTTTGCTCGCCCGTGCTCCGCAACGCCGTTTCCGCCGAGGTCCGAACTCCGGCCGCTGCAGCCGAGCTCGCCGGTGTCAGCTCCGGCCATCCCAGCTACTGCTGCTTGTTGGAATGGATGCGCGCGTGTGCCAGCAATCCGTAGCCGCAAACGGCGCGCCAAACCGTCGACCGTGGGCAAATCTCAAGCCCTCCGCCGTCTCGGGCTTCGCCGGCGATGAGCCACGGGTCAACTCCGGCGAGTTGACCCGGGGGTTTGACCCCGTCTGACCAGGGTTTGACCACCCTGGGTCACTAACGCATGGGGCCAGCCCTGCTAATTAACCCAGGTTAGTGTTAATTATTTAGTTAGTTAATTAGCCTCTGACATGTGGGCCCATGCCTTAACTAAACTAGATTAGGTTTAGTTTAATTTTAATTAACCTTTTTAGTTAACTATGTCACTGACGTGTGGACCCCACTGTCAGGTTTGACTTGGACCAGCCCCTTTGACCCGCTGACGTCATGCTTACACATTGCTGACGTAGTTAATCGTTTTCTGGATTAAAAATAATTCAGAAAATTCCAGAAATTAGTATAAACTTCTAAAATTCATAGAAATTCAACCGTAACTCCAAAATGATCAGAAAAATCCAAGGAATCTGAATATGGCATTTTCATGCATGTTTAAACAACTTAACCTCACTGTTTAGTCCAAAACATGATAATGCACTATTTGAATTCATAGTTTGAATTTGAATTTGAACCTAGTGTTCAAACCAACTCCATTTAACTTGTTGCAAGTTGCATTAGCTCAATCAACATCATATTGCCATGTCATCATCATGCATCATACTGTTGCATCACATTGATTGTGTTCTTCCTTGTTTGCCGGTAATTGTCCCCTCTCGGTAGACGCGGCTCCGACGCTGTGATCGTTGACACTGATGAAGAGTCAATGTTATCTCCAGAAGTGCCAAGCAAGCAAAACCCCTTGTTCATTCCGATACAATCCCACTCTCTCGCTCCTGCTCTCTTTTACTGCATTAGGACAACAACGATTCAACTGTTACATGCTGCGGTAGTTGAACCCCTTTCCTTTGCATGACATGTCATTGCCATAGTAAATAGATGAAACCCACTAGCATGAGTAGGAGTTGTTTGAGCCTTGATGTGCCTACTCATTCATGTTTGCTTGTCATGCCTGCTATTGCTTAGAGTTGTGTCAGGTCTGATTCATCGGGGATGAATTGGAAAGTTGTGAACATGTCCTACTGTGTGTGAGCTAAGTGTGTGAACACGATTTGGTAAAGGTAGCGGTGAGAGGCCATGTAGGAGTACATGGTGGGTTGTCTCATTGAAACCGTTCTCACGAATTGAGTTCTGTGTTTGTGATCCATGAAACAGCTACTACCACACATTGGGCCCTGAAATATAACCCCGCTCGACTTACTGACCCCTCTCATCCTCTGTCTAGGAGTTGCAACTAGTTTCTGGTGTTTATAGGATATGTGTTGGGGGCCGTGCGTAGCGCTGACCCTAGGGGTGGGCTATGATGCGGTAGATACACCGTGGCACGGTGTACCGGGCACCCGTTTGGTGTCTCGGGAACCCTGCACACATCGTTTGGGGCTGTGAGCGAAACTCCGGCCGGATCTCCTCGCGGATGGAACCAGAATAGGCGATAAACCTGGACTAGAGACTTGTGCGATTAGTCAGGTCGTGGTCTACACCCACGTCGGCTTTCACTTGAAGTCTGCCGAGCACATGTTGTGTGTAGACGCTAAGTGGTGGAAACATGTGTGATGAAGTACACCCTTGCAGGGTATAAAACTATTCGAATAGCCGCGTCTGCGGTAAAGGACTTCTGGGTTGCCTATAACAGTTCATAGACAAGTGAAAGTGGATACTCTAAAATGCGCAAGATAAGCGTGAGTGCTATGGATGGCGTTCTCGTAGGGAGACGGGAGCGGATCCATAGTGGTGTATTGATATGGTGAATATGTGGACTCATGTGCGCGGCCTCAAAAGAGTTACTTGCAGTCATCGTTTAAGATAGCCACCGAGTCAAAGCTGGCTTGCTGCAGTTAAACTCCACCACCCCCCTTTGTTGATACCGATGCATATGTAGCTAGTTCTGATGTAAGTCTTGCTGAGTACTTTTGTACTCACGTTTGCTTAATTTATGTTTTGTAGAGAGACTCCAGTCTCGCTAGTAGTTTCGCGTGGACTTCGACGTTAGCTTGATACCTCAGCTACGATCTTGTGCCCTCGGCAGGATCTGGTAGATAGTCAGGCTTCTTAGCCTTTTTCATTTGTAGATGTCTGTACTCAGACATGTTAAGCTTCCGCATGTGTTTTGATTTGTATGCTATGATTGTTGGGTCATGAGACCCATGTTTGTAATATCTCGCTCCTCGGAGCCTAATGAATAAATACTTGAGTTGTAGAGTCATGTTGTGATGCCATGTTGTATTTACACATATCGAGCATACTGTTTGTATGATTGAAATGCTTCGTATGTGTGGGATCCGACAATCTAGTTTTTTATCCTTGGCAGCCTCTCTTATGGGGAAATGTAGTCTAGTGCTTCCATGAGCCATAGTAGTCCGCTACAGCCCGGTTCACCGGAGTCTTGTTAGCCCAGCACTACTGCTCAGGACACTTGACTGGCCGGCATGTGTTTCACTTTGTTCCTGTGTCTGTCCCTTTGGGGAAATGTCACGCGGTGACATCCGGAGTCCTGCCTAGCCTGCTACAGCCTGGGTTCCTGGAGTCCTGTTAGCCCAGTGCTACAGCCCGGATTCACACGCTGCTGACCGACATGCTCGAGGTTGATTCATGTATGCCTGTCCCCATAGGTTAGTGCCGCTTTGCGTTCACGACTAGCCATGTCGGCCCGGGTTCTCTGTCATATGGATGCTAGCGACACTATCATATACGTGAGCCAAAAGGCGCAAACGGTCCCGGGCCATGGTAAGGCGACACCCGTGGGAATACCGTGCGTGAGGCCGCAAAGTGATATGAGGTGTTACCAGCTAGATCGATGTGACTTGGAATCGGGGTCCTGACATATAAATGTATGAAAGCTCAACAAAAGAAACTAGTGGGTGTGCATCCAACTTGCTTGCTCATGAAGACCTAGGGCACTTGAGGAGGCCCATTGTTGGAATATACAAGCCAAGTTCTATAATGAAAAATTCCCACTAGTATATGAAAGTGTCAGAACAAGAGACTCTCTATCATAAAGATCATGGTGCTACTTTGAAGCACAAGTGTGGAAAAATGATAGTAGCATTGTCCCTTTTATTTTTTTATTTTTTATTTGGCCGTTCTTTTTTTATTTGGCCTTTATTTTTTATTTGGCCTTTCTCTCTCTTGTTTTCTGGGACAATGCTCTATTGAATGACGATCATCACACTTCTACTTATTTACAACTCGATGATACAACTCGATACTAGAACAAAGATGACTCTATATGAATGCCTCCGGTGGTGTACCGGGATATGCAATGAATCAAGAGTGACATTTATGAAAGAATTATGAACGGTGGCTTTGCCACAAATACTATGTCAACTACATGATCATGCTAGCAATATGACAATGATGAATGTGTCATGATAAATTGGATGGTGGAAAGTTGCATGGCAATATATCTCAGAATGGCTATGGAAATGCCATAATAGGTAGGTATGGTGGCTGTTTTGAGGAAGATATAAGGAGGTTTATGTGTGACAGAGCATATCATATCACGGGTTATGGAAGGGTCAGAGTGTGTATAATCCATGGACTCAACATTAGTCATAAAGAACTCACATACTTATTGAAAAAATCTACAAGTCATCAAAAACCTCGGCACTACGTGCATGCTCCTAGGGGGATAGATTGGTAGGAAAAGACCATCGCTCGTCCCCGACCGCCACTCATAAGGAGGACAATCAAATAACACCTCATGTTTCAAATTTGTTACACAACGTTTACCATACATGCATGCTACGGGACTTGCAAACTTCAGCACAAGCACTTCTCAAATTCACAACTACTCAACTAGCACCACTTTGATATTATTACCTCCATATCTCAAAACAATCATCAAGCATCAAACTTCTCTTAGTATTCAGAACACTCATAAGAGAATTTTATTATTAATCTTGTATACCTAGCATATTAGGATTTTAAGAAAATTACCATGCTATTTAAGACTCTCAAAATAATCTAAGTGAAGCATGAGAGTTCATCTATTTCTTCAAAATAAAACTACCACCATGCTCTAAAAGATATATGTGAAGCACTAGAGCAAATGACAAACTACTCCGAAAGATATAAGTGAAGATCAATGAGTAGTCGAATAATTATGCAACTATGTGAAGACTCTCTAACATTTAATAATTTCAGATCTTGGTACTCTATTCAAACAGCAAGCAAATCAAAATAAAATGACATCTAAGAATAGCAAACATCATGTGAAGAAGCAAAAACTTAGGATCAACCGATACTAACCGATAGTTGTTGAAGAAGAAAGGTGGGATGCCAACCGGGGCATCCCCAAGCTTAGACGCTTGAGACTTCTTGAAATATTATCTTGGGGTGCCTTGGACATCCCCAATCTGGAGCTTTTGTGTCTCCTTAATTCCTCTCATATCACGGTCTCCCTAAATCTCAAAAGCTTCATCCACACAAAACTCAACAAGGACTCGTGAGATAAGTTAGTATAAACCATTGCCAAAACCTTATCATACTCTACTATAGCAAATCACTAAAATTATTATTCAAAATTGCATACTAAATGGCTCTGCATATTTAATAGTCCTATCCTCAAATGGAATCATTAAAGAAGCAAATATATGCAAACAATGCAAACATAACAGCAATCTGCCTAAACAGGATAGTCTGTAAAGAATGCTGCAACATCCATACTTCCCTAGCTCCAAAAATTATGAAATAAAATTCCCACTGTAGTAAATTTATCAGAGCTTAATATGCAAAAGGTTTCATCATTTTATCGCATTCTGACTATTCTAGGGAATTATTGCAACAGCGGTAAACTTTCTGTTTTCAAACAGCAACATATATACTTGTAACATAGGCATAGTAAAGGCTATCAATGCCACTTTTATTGAAATAAAAGATGAATTTTTTTTTTCTAAATAACAGAAATCAAATCCTAAGAAAATAAATTGACGCTCCAAGCAAAACACATATCATGTGGTAAATAAAAATATAGCTCCAAGTAAAGTTATCGATGAACGAAGACGAAAGAGGGGATGCCTTCCGGGGCATCCCCAAGCTTAGGCTCTTGGTTGTCCTTGAATATTACCTTGGGGTGCCTTGGGCATACCCAATCTTATGCTCTTTCCACTCCTTATTCCATAGTCCATCGAATCCTTACCCAAAACTTGAAAACTTCACAATACAAAACTTCACAGAAAACTCGTAAGCTCCGTTAGTATAAGAAAATAAATCACCACCTCAAGGTACTGTAATGAACTCATTCTTTATTTATATTTGTGTTAAAACTAATGTATTCCAACTTATCTATGGTTTATAAACTATTTTACTAGCCATAGATTCATCAAAATAAATAAACAACACATGAAAAACAGAATCTGTCAAAAACAGAATAGTCTGTAGTAATCTGGATCAAACATATACTTCTGGAACTCATAAAATTCTCAAATAAATTGCTGGACCTGCGGAATTTATGTATTAATCATCTGCAAAAATAATTAACTAAATAGCGCTCTCCATATAAAAATGGCAGTAATTCTCGTGAGCGCTAAAGTTTCTGTTTTTGACAGCATGATCAACAAGACTTTCCCAAAGTCTTCCCAAAGGTTCTACTTGGCACAAACACTAATTAAACACATAAAACCACATCTAAACAGAGGCTAGATGATTTATTTATGAAATAACAGCAAGGATAAATATTGGGTTGACTCCCAACAAGCGCTTTTCTTTAAAGCCTTATAGCTAGGCATAATATTTCAATGATGCTCACATGAAAGACAAGAATTGAAGCACAAAGAGAGCATCATAAAACATGTGACAAACACATTTAAGTCTAACATACTTCCTATGCATAGGCATATTATACGCAAACAAATTATCATGGCAAGCAAAAAGTAGCATATGCAAGGAAGCGGAAAGAAACAATAGCAATCTCAACATAACGAGAGGTAATTTAGTAACATGAAAATTTCTACCACCATATTTTCCTCTCTCATAATAATTTTCTATAGCATCATGAATGAATTCAACAATATAACCAACACCTAAAGCATTCTTTTCATGATCTACAAACATAGAAAATTTACTACTCTCCACATAAGCAAAATTCTTCTCATGAATAATAGTGGGAGCAAACTCAACAAAATAACTATCATGTGAGGCATAATCCAATTGAAAACTAAAATCATGATGACAAGTTTCATGGATATCATTATTCTTTATAGCGTACAAGTCATCACAATAATCATCATAGATAGCAACTTTGTTCTCATAATCAATTGGAACCTCTTCCAAAATAGTGGAATCATTACTAAATAAAGTCATGACCTCTCCAAATCCACTTTCATCAATATAATCATCATAAATTGGAGGCATGCTATCATCATAATAAATTTGCTCATGAAAACTTGGGGGACAAAAAATATCATCTTCATCAAACATAGCTTCCCCAAGCTTGTGGCTTTGCATATCATTAGCATCATGGATATTCAAGGAATTCATACTAACAACATTGCAATCATGCTCATCATTCAAATATTTAGTGCCAAACATTTTATAGATTTCTTCTTCTAGTACTTGAGCACAATTTTCCTTTCCATCATACTTACGAAAGATATTAAAAAGGTGAAGTGTATGAGACAAACTCAATTCCATTTTTTATAGATTTCTTTTATAAACTAAACTAGTGATAAAACGAGAAACTAAAAGACCTAATTGCAAGATCTAAAGATATACCTTCAAGCGCTAACCTCCCCGGCAACGGCGCCAGAAAAGAGCTTGATGTCTACTACACAACCTTCTTCTTGTAGACATTGTTGGGCCTCCAAGTGCAGAGGTTTGTAGGACAGTAGCAAATTTCCCTCAAGTGGATGGCCTAAGGTTTATCAATCCGTAGGAGGCGTAGGATGAAGATGGTCTCTCTCAAGCAACCCTGCAACCAAATAACAAAGAGTCTCTTGTGTCCCCAACACACCCAATACAATGGTAAATTGTATAGGTGCATTATTTCGGCGAAGAGATGGTGATACAAGTGGTATATGGATAGTACATAATAGTTTTTGTAATTTGAAAATATAAAAACAGCAAGGTAACGAATGATAAAAGTGAGCGTAAACGGTATTGCAATGTGTGTAAATAAGGCCTAGGGTTCATACTTTCGCTAGTGTAAGTTCCCTCAACAATACTAACATAATTGGATCATAAAACTATCCCTCAACATGCAACAAAGAGTCTCTCCAAAGTCGCTAATAGCGGAGAACGAACGAAGAGATTATGGTAGGGTACGAAACCACCTCAAAGTTATTCTTTACAATCAATCCGTTGGGCTATTCCTATAAGTGTCACAAACAGCCCTAGAGTTGGTACTAGAATAACACCTTAAGACAAAAATCAACCAAAACCCTATTGTCACCAAGATACTCCAATGTCACCTCAAGTATCCGTGGGTATGATTATACGATATGCATCACACAATCTCAGATTCATCTATTCAACCAACACAAAGGACCGCAAAGAGTGCCCCAAAGTTCTACCGGAGAATCATGACGAAAACGTGTGCCAACCCCTATGCATAGGTTCATGGGCGGAACCCGCAAGTTGATCACCAAAACATACATCAAGTGAATCACGTGATATCCCGTTGTCACCACAGATATCCACGGCAAGACATACATCAAGTGTTCTCAAATCTTTAAAGACTCAACCCGATAAGATAACTTCAAAGGGGAAACTCAATTCATTACAAGAGAGTAGAGGGGGAAAACATCATAGGATCCAAATATAATAGCAAAGCTCGCGATACATCAAGATCGTGCCAAATCAAGAACACAAGAGAGAGAGAGATCAAACACATAGCTACTGGTACATACCCTCAGCCAGAGGGAGAACTACTCCCTCCTCGTCATGGAGAGCACCGGGATGATGAAGATGGCCATCGGAGAAGGATTGCCCCCTCCAGCAGGGTGCCGGAACGGGTCTAGATTGGCTTTTGGTGGCTACAGAGGCTTCTGGTGGCGGAACTCCCGATCTAATCTCTGTTCTGGAAGTTTTAGGGTATGTGGAGTTATATAGGCAGAAGAAGTACGTCAGGGGAGCCACGAGGGCCCCACGAGGTAGGGGGGCGTGCCCCCCACCCTCGTGGCTTCCTCGTTCCTTCCTTGACGTGGGGTCCAAGTCCATCGGGTGGCTTTCATTCCAAAAATAACTTCTCTAGTTGATTTCGTTCCGTTTCGACTCCGTCTGATATTCCTTTTCTTCAAAACACTGAAATAGGCATAAAACAACAAATCTGGGCTGGGCCTCCGGTTAATAGGTTAGTCCCAAAAATAATATAAAAGTGGATAATAAAGCCCAATATTGCCCAAAAGAGTAGATAATATAGCATGGAGCAATCAAAAATTATAGATACGTTGGAGACGTATCAACCATCAATGATGTTCTATCTGAGTTGGATTTATCAGAAAACACTGCTACTACCAAGTAGGGGGCTCAGTCAGTCAAAGGTTGTGATTCCGACCCGGATCGTTTGTGCTCTCTACAAATGTCAGAGACGCAGTCGTAGTCTGTTGATGGAATTGAACCTGTCACGCAACCTGAGGGTGTGCCTCTTCAGCTTCTTCTGGAGGACCAACGCAAGAGGAAGAAGCAAGAAGATTTTGACGAGAAGAGGGCGGCCCGCATTGAGAAAGGTTCTGATGTTCCTGAATCTGTTGATGTTGCTGAGCTCAGGGTTCGACATTGCTCTGTTGCTGGGGATGACGTGTCGTGTGGCACTGATGGCATGGTTGTCCCCGTGAAGAAGAAAATCCAGAAGAATGCGGCGAGGAAGCATTTGGTTGGTGATGTTACTCCTTGGAGGAGCCCACGTGTTTCAAGGCCTGCAGAACTTGTTGAAGAGGAAGGGCTAGCCCTTGGTGGTATGCCAAGCCCTGGTCCTCGTGTGCTTGCCACTGCCACGCCTACACCTTCCCCGCTTGGTGCTGGTGCATCTGGTAAGGGGAAGAAATGCGGTGTTAAGCGCAAGGTTGCACCTGCAAAGGTCAACAAGGGTGACAAGAAGCGCTCTCGTGTTAATCCAGAGGACAAGGACGATGCTAATTTCAACGCTGATGACGAGGACGGCGATGATGATCCTTCCGCTAATCAGGTATTGTCTCATGTTTACCGCTTTTAGAGCATTTGTCGCTATTGTTGTAGTTTTGTGTTTTTAGCACTGCCTTGGCGTACATAGCTGACCTGCTTTGCTTATATGGTATTACTACTTTTGTGTACATAGTTGGACTTCTGTATATATACATGAAAAAATTAGCTTAACTTGTTGGTATGCATGTTTTATTACTGCCTTGGTGTACATGGTTGAACTTCTGCTATGTAAATTTCCAACATTTTGATAGCATCTTTACTGTTGGTCATACATGGTTGTACTGCCTATGTGGACATAGTTGGACTTCTGAAATACATGTTTTATTACTGCCTTGGTGTACATGGTTGAACTTCTGCTATGTAAATTTCCAACATTTTTGAAAGAAACTTTACTTCTGGTCATACATGTTTGTACTGCCTTTGTGTACATAGTTGGACTTCTAGAATGTACTGCGTATGTAGGCATTAGTGGAATTTTGGTGTAGCTTGTGTATCTCATTGTTCTGCCTTTTTTCCTTGTCATTGTATTTTTCTTCAATATCAGCTTGTGGAGCGGCCTGCGAGGAGGAAGAGTGGAGGCAAAGCGCCCAAAGAAGGTGGCCAAGGAGGAGATGAGGTGAAATGTTTTAACAAGATGGTTCGCTGCTCACTGAAGGAGGTCAAGTGATACGTCCATTTTGCATCATGCTTTTCTATCGATAATTGTTGCATTATGGGCTGTTATTACACATTATGTCACAATACTTATGCCTATTCTCTCTTATTTTATAAGGTTTACATGAAGAGGGAGAATGCCGGCAGCTGGAATTCTGGGCTGGAAAAGGAGAAAATATTAGAGACCTATTCTGTGCAACTCCAAAAGTCCTGAAACTCCACGGTAATTATTTTTAGAATATATAAAAAATATTGGGCGAAGAAAGTACGAGAGGGGGGCCACCCACCGTCCATGAGGGTGGGGGCGCGCACCCTGCCTCGTGGGCCCCCTGGCGGGCCTCTGATCCCCATCTTCTGCTATATGAGGTCCTTCGTCGAGGAAAAAAAATCAGAAGCTAGCTCACGAGACGAAACTCCGCCGCCACGAGGCGGAACCTTGGCGGAACCAATCTAGGGCTCCGGCGAAGCTGTTCTGCCGGGGAAACTTCCCTCCGGGAGGGGGAAATCATCACCACTGTCATCACTATCGATCCTCTCATCTGGAGGGGGTCAATCTCCATCAACATATTCACCAACACTATCTCATCTAAAACCCTAGTTCATCTCTTGTATCCAATCTTTGTCTCGAAGCCTTAGATTGGTACCTGTGGGTTGCTAGTAGTGTTGATTACTCCTTGTAGTTGATGCTAGTTGGTTTATTTGGTGGAAGATCATATGTTCAAATCCTTTATGCATATTAATACCCCTCTGATTATGAACATGAATATGATTTGTGAGTAGTTACGTTTGTTCCTGAGGACATGGGAGAAGTCTTGCTATAAGTAGTCATGTGAATTTGGTATTCGTTCGATATTTTGATGAGATGTATATTGTGTCTCCTCTAGTGGTGTCATGTGAACGTCGACTACATGACACTTCACCATTGTTTGGGCCTAGGGGAAGTCATTGGGAAGTAATAAGTGGATGATGGGTTGCTAGAGTGACAGAAGCTTAAACCCTAGTTTATGAGTTGCTTCGTAAGGGGCTGGTTTGGATCCATATGTTTCATGCTATGGTTAGGTTTACCTTAATACTTATTTTGTAGTTGAGGATGCACTGGTAGAAAAAGGGCCTATAGTCCCGGTTCGTAAGGGCCTTTAGTCCCGGTTCCAGAACCGGGACTAAAGTGTCGGTACTAATACCTCCCCCCTTTAGTCCCGGTTCAATCCAGAACCGGGACTAAAGGCCCTCCACGTGGGTAGTGCGCAGAGCCCAGTCAGGAGACCCTTTGGTCCCGGTTGGTGGCACCAACCGGGACCAATAGGCATCCACGCATCAGCACTTCTGTGGCTGGGGTTTTTGTTTTTTTTTTGAAAGGGGGGGGGGGGGGGGGGGTTGGGGGTTTTGGGGGGTTAATTTAGGTGTTTCATATATTGTGTTAGCTAGTTATAATTAATAGAGAGAAGTGTCCTCTTTTATGTCCGTGCTTGGTCGATGCTACGTACTATACATACGTATAGAGAGGACTAGACACGCTAGCTAGCTAGTAAGCAAACGAAGGAAACAGAAGATCGTCATGAACATATATGCATACAGAGAGAAGTGATATCGACCACCTCTCCTTCTCCGAGAGATTGGTCGAACAACAAGTTCTCGTATATCTATCTGACACTACCGGCTACATATATACAATAATTATCTCTTACAAATATAATCGTACGGACTCAGGGTCCACATAGAATTCTCCGTCTTAAAGGATCACGTGGTCAAGAAAGAATGCTGCCAATTCCTCTTGAATTGCTCACATGCGAGCTGGTGCTAGGAGTTCATCCCGCTTCCGAAACATCTAATTTGAAGAAGGGGGTCAATACATATATATATATATATATAAATGAATGAAACTCAACACAAATGATGGTAATAAAATAAAATTGTGAATGTTGTTATTTACGTACTTCATATTGTTCGTTAGAGTACCCGCCCCGCTCACAGGTCATGTGGCGGATGACTCGTAGATGTAGTATCCACAGAAATCATTCCCTTGTTCCTGCCACAACCACTTTACAAGAAATAGAGGTCAATCAAACTGATAAGCAAGAATGCTAAATGGTATTGATGAAACTAGCACTTGAATCACTAGGAGATGCGCGGAACATGCTACTATAGTACTTACTTTTGGGTGTCTAAATTCCAGCTCCTTCTGCAGTCCCGGAACTGTTTTGGTGAATTTTCTCCAAACCCTGCCGAACAAAGAAAACAATTACTTGATATCAGGAAATGAACAAAGTTGCTGATATGGTGGATAATGATCGATTTAACTTACTTCTTGAGGATTTCAGTCATGTCCGCATACTCCTTGGGATCTTTTCGTTTAGAGTCCAAGACGGTTACTACTCCATGCTCAAGCTTAATCTCTAGGAGAATATAGGGGGAACTACACACACATGCATAACTCATGAATTACATTACTATAACCTTGACTAATATATAAGGGAAATCGAATACGCACAAGACAGTAACACTCACCTGAAGTTGTAAGGAAAGAGTATTATATCTTTGTTTTGATTTATTACAAACGATCATAGCAAGTTGGCCTCGGTAGCTGCGGCATGAAGTTTAACCTGAGTTGCATCTATGAGATATGTGTTAATGAACCCAATATCACCGACTTGTCTTTTCTTCAATTCGGCGATCTTCAATTGGCATAATATAGTGAGGATGATTATAAATACATGCAATGAAAGAGCTAAGCTATATAGAGAAACTTAATGACAGAAGTAGTACTACTTACAGACAGTAGCAGGCGACCGTTGTTTTATCGAGGGCCAATTGATTGAAAAACTGATAGAACTCCTCAAATGGAACAGGCAACAGATCAATTCCAATGAGGTCATGCTCCTTTTTAACTTTCACATACAAAGTACTCCTCCCCCCAGAGTCTCTGCAGATTTTCAAGTATCAATCATGCAATCTTCGCATCATCGTTGATAGAGATCTTTCATCTTTGACGAGAGGCTTCCCGTACTCGTATCTTTGTATCTGCACCTCCATGGGTTCATAATGTACTTCGTCGGGCAGGTAATCTGCAAGATTGCTATAACCGGGCACCATCCTCGGATCATTAGCGACGTTGTGGCTAGGCACCTTGAGCGGGGGGCACGATTGCTTCGCTTGTTCGCCGAGCTGGGCAATTTGCTTTCCAGCTCGTCGTTCTTTCAGCCTTTGATCACTGACAGTACTTCCCGACCGCTCCGCTTCGGCAAATTCCTTTCCAATAATGCGGTCATAGTGTCCTTTCAGCGGATCAGACTTCGGTGGTTTTGTCAGGGCAGCCAGAGTGCGCTTCACTTTCACCCGATCTACCTTCTCCTCCGGAGGTGGATGTTTCTTTGCTTTCACCCCTTCAAAGAAGTTCCTCACTTCTTCTCGCGCGATCTCGACGTTCTCCTCCAGGGTCCTCTCATATGGTAACTTCTCTGGAGTCTTCAGAGAAGGACCGAATCTGTATGTCCTCCCGCCTCTGGTTGTACTGCTAGACACCGACCGAGCAGACGGAGCGGTTGTCTTCTTTACTTGCTTAAGAGGCGGAGGAGAAGGACTACGACGCGCCAGAGCAGCTGGAGCGGCGGCAGGTCTCTTCCGCCCTTTCTGACGAGGCGGAGAAGGAGGAGGCTGGCTGCTCGGGCGCGTCGGTGCAGGCGGAGAAGGAGGCGGAGTGCCGCCACGCGCCGGAGAAGGAGCCGGCCGAGGGCCCTGATCGTCACTCGCCGGAGGAGGAGGCGGTGGAGGCGGAGTGCCCTGACTCACCGGAGGAGGAGGAGGAGGAGGCGGTGGCGTCCAGTTCGGATGGTTGATGAGCTCCTTCCGCCATAGGCATGGACTCTTCAGAGCAGACCCCAGCCGAGTCTCCCCTTCACCGGTAGGGTGGTCAAGCTGGAGGTCCTCAAATCCCTCCGTTATCTCACCCCACCATCACCCGGCAGTGAAAAGTTGCGCCGGGTTCAGTAGGATAAACAGAGCCAACAGCCGCCTTGACCTTCAAATTCATCCATTGCGTCATAAGGTGGCAATTTTGAGACTCCGTTATAGCATCCACGGGATAGCTGGCAGGAGCCGTCAAGGCATGCTCCAGCTGAAGCAGCTCGGTGGAAGCCACGCTGCTTCTGCGCTGAGATGGCGAGGTAGCTTCGGGGGAGGCTTTGGTAGTACGTTTGCCACGATTTGCTTCTCGTTCCTCTATCGCGTCTACCCTTGCTTGCAGCGCCTGTATTTGGGTCTGCTGCACTTTTTTCCTCCTCTCATGGGATTTGTAACCGCCTGCGTCCGGAAACCCAACCTTCCATGGAATGGAGCCTGGCGTGCCTCGTGTCTGTCTAGGGTGCTCAGGATTCCTGAGGGCCATTGTGAGCTCGTCGTTCTCTCTGTCTGGAAAAAACGTCCCTTCCTGCGCTGCTTCGATATACTGCTTAAGCTTACTAACTGGTATGTCCATTTGATCGTTCGTCCAAATGCACTTCCCTGTTACAGGGTCCAGTGTTCCGCCAGCCCCGAAGAACCAAGTCCGGCAACGGTCTGGCCAGTTAATTGTCTCTGGTTCGATCCCTTTATGAACCAGATCATTCTCAATCTTGGACCACTTAGGCCGGGCTACGAGGTAGCCACCTGACCCCGTGCGATGGTGAAGCTTCTTCTTCGCAGAATTTTGCTTGTTTGTCGCCGACATCTTCTTACTCTTTTCTGATGTCTTGTGGGCCACAAATGCGGGCCAGTGATCTCTGATCTTCTCATATCTGCCCTTGAATTCTGGTGTCTCATTATTTTCGACAAACTTATTCAGCTCTTTCTTCCACCTCCTGAATAGTTCTGCCATCCTCTTCAGAGCAAAAGACTTGATTAATTTCTCTTTAACTGGGTTCTCTGGATTATCCTCAGGCGGTAGGGTGAAATTTGACTTCAGCTCAGTCCAAAGATCATTTTTCTGCATATCATTGACATAAGACACATCAGGGTCTTCTGTAGCCGGCTTAAACCATTGCTGGATGCTTATCAGGATCTTGTCCCTAACCAGAACCCCACACTGAGCAACAAATGTGCTCTTTGTCCGGAGGGGTTCAATAGGTCGGCCGTCGGGCGCGATTGCTATGATCTCAAACTTTTCATCCGAGCTCAACTTTTTCTTCGGGCCTCGTCTCTTTACCGAAGTTGTGTTCGATCCAGAGGGCTAGAAAAAAGAACAAAGACTTAATTAATATGTGTACATACCAAAACAATGAATGCATCAATCAGCTAGTCAGCATAGGCTTAACTAATATATATACCTGGCCGGACTCGGTTCGG
Source organism: Triticum urartu (assembly GCF_003073215.2). Taxonomy (NCBI): domain Eukaryota; kingdom Viridiplantae; phylum Streptophyta; class Magnoliopsida; order Poales; family Poaceae; genus Triticum; species Triticum urartu. The sequence continues at coordinate 537,337,688 of NC_053026.1, read as the reverse complement.
TCACCGGAGCCGTCATCACGGTCTCCTCCTTGCACCGGCATTGGGTCACCGGAGCCGTCCTCATGTTCTTCTTCTTGCACCGGCATTGGGTCACCGTAGCCAGCTTGTTCACCCTCTCCTTCCAGACCATCGGTTTCGTTGAGAAACAACGAGATGGCATCACTTCCTTCTGCGATTATGTCCCTCAACAATGCTTCTTTTGTTTCTTCGTCTAGGGCGGTGTCCATAGTTTCTACAAATATTTACAACATGGCAATTATTATTCAAACATGATAGATGGATATATTAGTGCCAAACGTAGAACTAGCTACCTAATCATAGTAAGCTATCGGGAGGGGGTATATATCGACAACGACGACACTACATCTATGTCCCTCGACAACCCTCGTTCCCGATAAAAAAAAGAGGAAGAAAAAGAAAAAAAATAGGAGAAGAAAGAATAGAGGAGAAGATCTCCTCTATTCTTTCTTCTCCTCTTTTTTTCTTCTTCCTCTTCTTTTTTTATCCTCTTCTTCCTCTCATGTTCGATAGGATCGCCGAGGGGTCGGGAGGTTGCCTAGTGTCAAGGGATTCAACAAAACCATGTCTTCATCATTAGGCGAAAGTAACATGTGCATGATGGTACGAAGCTCTTCAAAGTTGTTCTGGAACGGAGGCATGGATTTCTTCAATACTTTGACACTAGGAAACCTCTCTCTACTTCCGGCTAATAAGAAGAAGAAGAAGAAGAAGAAGAAGAAGAAAAGAAGAAAAAAAAGAGGAGAAGAAGAAAGGAATAGTGGAGAAGAAGATAAAATAGAATAAAAAAAGAGGAGAAGAAGAAAGGAATAGTGGAGAAGAAGAGAAATTCTTTTTTCTTCTTCTTATTTATTTCTCCTCTTCTTTTCGGTAGAGGAAACCCTAAATAGCTAGCAAGTATCGTGGGTGTGAGATACATGTGGCCTTCGGTGTCGGACACTACATCCACGTCCCACAAGTGACGTGGGCGTCGAAGCCCGCGCCACTTGTGGGATGTGGGTGTAGTGTCCGACACCGACGGTACATGTATCTCACACCGACGATACTTTCTATTTAGGGTTTCTCCTCTACCGCTCCTCGACCTCTCGACGACCCTTGTTCCCGATAAAATAAAGAGGAAGAAGAAGAAGAAAAAAGAAGAGAAGAAAGAATAGAGGAGAAGACTTCCTCTTCTTCCTCTCCTCTTCTTCTCCCTCTTCTTCCCCTTCTTCCTCGCCTCTCTCATGAATGTCCGGCGTTCTCGACCCCCCCCCACGTGTCGAAGAAAAAAAAGAAGAAAAAAAAGAGGAGAAGAAGAAAGGAATAGAGGAGAAAAGAGAAAATAGAATATATATATTCTATTTTTCTCTTCTTCTCCTCTATTCCTTTCTTCTTCTCCTCTTCTTTTTCTTCTTTTTTCTTCTTCTTATTTATTTCTCCTCTTCTTTTCGGTAGAGGAAACCCTAAATAGCTAGCAAGTATCGTGGGTGTGAGATACATGTGGCCTTCGGTGTCGGACACTAAATAGCTAGCAATATGGGTTAATCATAAGTGGGATGCTTGTCCAAGGAAGGGCAGTACCCAAGCACCGGTCCACCCACATATCAAATTATCAAAGTACCAAACGCGAATCATATGAATGTGATGAAAACTAGCTTGACGATAATTCCCATGTGTCCTCGAGAGCGTTTTCCTTTATATAAGAGTTTGTCCAGGCTTTTCCTTTGCTACAAAAAGGATTGGGCCATCTTTCTGCACCTTATTTAATTTATTTACTTGTTACCCGTTAGAAATTACCTTATCACAAAACTATCTGTTACTGATAATTTCAGTGCTTGTAGAAGATACCTTACTGAAAACTACTTATCATTTCCTTCTACTCCTCGTTGGGTTCGACACTCTTACTTATCGAAAGGACTATGATAGATCCCCTATACTTGTGTTTCATCCAGACTCTTTTCTGGCGCCGTTGTTGGGGAGTGAAGCGCCTTTGGTATGTGGAATTTGGTAAGGAAAAATTTATATAGTGTGCTGAAATTTACTGTCACTTGTTACTATGGAAAGTAATCCTTTGAGGGGCTTGTTTGGGGTATCTTCACCCCTACCAGTAGATCAAAGAGTTGCTCCTCAACCTACTGAACCTAATGAAAATGTTTACTTTGAAATTCCTTCGAGTATGATAGAGAAACTGCTAGCTAATCCTTTCATAGGTGATGGCACATTACATCCCGATTTGCACCTAATCTATGTGGATGAAGTTTTTGGATTATTTAAGCTTGCAGGTATGCCCGAGGATGTTATCAAGAAGAATGTCTTCCCTTTATATTTGAAGGGAAAGGCATTGACATGGTTTAGGCTATGTGATGATATGGGATCATGGAACTACAACCGATTGAAATTGGAATTTCATCAGAAGTTTTATCCTATGCATCTTGTTCATCGTGATCGTAATTATATATATATATAATTTTTGTCCTCGCGAAGGAGAAAGCATCACTCAAGCTTGGCGGAGGCTTAAGTCAATGTTATATTCATGCCCCAATCATGATCTCTCAAGAGAAATTATTATTCAAAATTTTTATGCTCGGCTTTCTCTCGATAATCGCTCCATGCTCGATACTTCTTGTATTGGCTCCTTTATGATGAAGACTATTGAATTCAATTGGGATTTATTGGAAATAATTAAACGCAACTCTGAAGATTGGGATCTCGACGAAGGTAAGGAGTCAGGTATAATACCTAAGTTTGATTGTGTTAAATCTTTTATGGATACCGATGCTTTCCGTGAATTTAGCACTAAATATGGACTTGACTCTGGGATACTGGCTTATTTCTGTGTATCCTTTGCTACTCATGTTGATCTCCCTAAGGAGAAGTGGTTTAAATATAATCCTCCCATAGAAGTAAAAGTAGTAGAACCTATTAAAGTTGAAGAAAAGACTATCACATATAATGATTGTGTTGTTCCTACTGCTTATATTGAGAAATCACCTTTCCCTGTTAGAATAAAGGATCATGCTAAAGCTTCAACTATTGTTCGTAAGAGTAATACTAGAACACCTACACCCTCTGAGAAAATTAAAGTTGAACCTAGTGTTGCTATGGTTAAAGATCTCTTGGCCGATAATATTGATGGGCATGTTATTTACTTCTGTGATGAAGCTGCTAGAATTGCTAGACCTGATACTAAAAATAAGCATAGACCTGTTATAGGCATGCCTGTTATTTGTGTTAAATAGGAGATCATTGCTATCATGGCTTATGTGATATGAGTGCTAGTGCAAGTGCAATACCTCATTCCTTATATAAAGAAATTATGCATGATATTGCACCTGCTGAGATAGAGGAAATTGATGTTACAATTAAGCTTGCCAATAGAGGCAATATTTCACCAGTTGGGATTGTTAGAGATGTTAAGTCTTGTGTGGCAAAGTTAAATATCCTGCTGATTTTCTTGTTCTTGGTTCCCCACAAGATAACTTTTGTCCCATTATATTTGGTAGACCCTTCTTGAATACTGTTAATGCTAGGATAGATTGCAGAAAAGATGTTGTTACTATTGGTTTCGGGGACATGTCTCATGAGTTTAATTTTTCTAAATTTCATAGACAACCCCATGATAAAGAATTGCCTAGTAAAGATGAAATTATTATTCTTGCTTCTATTGTCGTGCCTCCTAGTGATCCTCTAGAACAATATTTGCTAGACGATGAAAATGATATGTTTATGAATGAAAGAAGGGAAATAGATGAAGTATTCTTTAAACAAGGGCCTATTTTGAAACACAACTGGCCCGTTGAAATTCTAGGGGATCCTCCTCCACCCAAGGGTGTGTCGGGGAACGTAGTAATTTCAAAAATTTCCTAAGCACACTCAAGATCATGGTGATGCATAGCAACGAGAGGGGAGAGTATCGTCTACATACCCTCGTAGACCTTGAGCGGAAGCGTTATGAGAACGCGGTTGATGTAGTCGAACGTCTTCACGATCCGACCGATCCAAGTACCGAACGCACGGCACCTCCGAGTTCAGCACATGTTCAGCTCAATGACGTCCCACGAACTCCGATCTAGCAGAGCTTCACGGGAGAGTTCTGTCAGCACGACGTCGTGATGACGGTGATGATGTTGCTATCGACGCAGGGCTTCGCCTAAGCATGGCTACGATATGATCAAGGTGGATTATGGTGGAGGGACACCACACACGGCTAAGGGATCAATGATCAACTTGTGTGTTCTAGGGTGCCCTCCTGCCCCCGTATATAAAGGAGCAAGGGGGAGACCGGACCTCCTAGTGCGCGCCAGGAGGAAGAGTCCTCCTCCTGGTAGGAGTAGGACTCCCCTTTCGTACTCCTACTAGGAGGAGGAAAGGAAGGGGGAAGGGGAGAAGGAAGGAGAGGGAGGAAAGGAGGAAAGGGGGCCGATCCCCTAGTCCAATTCGGTTTGGGCTAGGGGGGCCGCGCGCCCTACCTCCTCTCTTCCACCACTTGGCCCATGAGGCCTAATACTTCTTCCGCGTATTCCCGTAACTCCCCGGTACTCCGAAAAATACCCAAATCACTCGGAGCCTTTCCGATGTCCTAATATAGTCGTCCAATATATCGATCTTTATGTCTCGACCATTTCAAGACTCCTCGTCATGTCCCGGATCTCATCCGAGACTCCGAACTACCTTCGTTACATCAAATCACATAAACTCATAATACCAATCATCACCGAACATTAAGCGTGCGGACCCTACGGGTTCGAGAACTATGTAGACATGACTGGGACACATCTCCGGTCAATAACCAATAGTAGAACCTGGATGTTCATATTGGCTCCTATATATTCTACGAAGATCTTTATCGGTCAAACTGCATAACAACATACGTTGTTTCCTTTGTCATCGGTATGTTACTTGCCCGAGATTCGATGGTCGGTATCTCAATACCTAGTTCAATCTCGTTACCGGCAAGTCTCTTTACTCGTTCCGTAATGCACTATCCCGCAACTAACTCATTAGTTGCATTGCTTGCAAGGCTTATAGTGATGTGCATTACAGAGAGGGCCCAGAGATACCTCTCCGACAATCGGAGTGACAGATCCTATTCTCGATCTATGCCAACTCAACAAGTACCATCGGAGACACCTGTAGAGCACCTTTATAATCACCCAGTTACGTTGTGACGTTTGGTAGCACACAAAGTGTTCCTCCAGTAATCGGGAGTTGCATGATCTCATAGTCATAGGAACATGTATAAGTCATGAAGATAGCAATAGCAGTAAACTAAAACGATGAAGTGCTAAGCTAATGGAATGGGTTGAGTCAATTACATCATTCTCCTAATGATGTGATACCATTTATCAAATGACAACTCATGTCCATGGTTAGGAAGTGAGGGAGTCCTGGATTAGGGGGTGTCCGGATAGCCGGACTATACCTTCGGCCGGACTCCTGGACTATGAAGATACAAGATTGAAGACTTCGTCCCGTGTCTAGAAGGGACTTTCCTTGGCGTGGAAGGCAAGCATGGCGATACGGATATGTAGATCTCCTACCATTGTAACCGACTCTGTGTAACCCTAGCCCTCTCCGGTGTGTATATAAACTGGAGGGTTTTAGTCCGTAGGACGAAGGACAATCATACCATAGGCTAGCTTCTAGGGTTTAGCATCTCTGATCTCGTGGTAGATCTACTCTTGTACTACCCATATCGTCAATATTAATCAAGCAGGACGTAGGGTTTTACCTCCATCAAGAGGGCCCGAACCTGGGTAAAACATCGTGTCCCCTGCCTCCTGTTACCAACCGGCCTAGACGCACAGTTCGGGACCCCCTACCCGAGATCCGCCGGTTTTGACA